>NC_069499.1:880662854-880772854 GCF_027579735.1 Bombina bombina
GAAAAAAATCAGAAAAAACATCTTCTGTAGGCTAAAGTAAAGTATTTAGTGTGACCTCCCTTTACACTTGAGCAACAGCAGGAACCTGGCTCTTGTAAACCTAAATGTAATGGAACCCTAAATAATGTCATTGCTAACAACAGTATTTGTTCTACTATTTCATGCCAAAATGACTGCTGTGAAAAAAGGTCTATTATCCCAAATTTCTGCAAGAAATGCTTGAGCATTACATACACAAGTGGTATGAGTTGAATTCATTGGAAGCTTGCTAATAAGACCAACTTTCAATCACACCATTCTATTCAAAATGCCAAAGATCACAGAATTTGACAGACATAAAATCATACTGTTGCATCAGCAAGGCCACTCTCAAAGGGAGGTTTATTATCTAGTAGACTGTGCCCAGTTAAGCATACAAGCTTCACTATTAAAAGATCCCCTAACAAGATCTTGGATAAAGAGAATGCTAGAAGCACAAAAAATAGGAGCGGCAGAAAGGCTAAAGCAGTGTTTTTCAACCAGTGTGCCGTGGCACACTAGTGTGCCATGAGAGATCCTCAGGTGTGCCGCGGCAGACTGACAACAGTGCGAGGGTGTCCCTCTTTCAAATTTTTAAATATTGGGATGTATGTGACAGGCTCATCAGGCATCATTTACAACCATGACATTGACATTCATTCACAGACAATCATTATGATTGTTTGTGAATGAATGTCAATATGTCATGTATAGTTTGAAGGAGGCATGGCAGCACAGTACAGTATATATATATATATATATATATATATATATATATATATATATATATATATATATATATATATACATACATACTGTGTATATATATATATATATATCCTGTATTAGGCTACAATGTGTGATTTTGTAAAATTTTGGGATGGTGATGTGCCACAGGATTTTTTAATGTAAAAAAGTGTGCCACGGCAAAAAAAAGGTTGCAAATCACTGGGCTAAAGTATGCAATCAGGAAATTGAAGATTAGTCTAAGTGGACTAGAATAAGGGACATATAGTGGAACATATAAGAGATGCTGTTAAAACATATTAAAACATATTTATTAATTAACATTTAAGTTAAAACATCTCATACCTTTAAAAATTCACAAATATCTCTCATGGAAACGTTTAGGAAGCCAAAAACCAGACACAGCTGTAATTGGCTACTTTTAATTAATAATGTGCAAGAAAGTGCCGGACTGAAAGTATTATCCTCAAAAATAATAATAAGAAAAATAGTAAGGAGGAGTCTCTTTAAAGGTTGAACAAAAAAGAAGGTATAAACCTCCAATGGTTTGTACACCTGAATAGCACTCTAATTCCCTATATCAAATGAAATAGAGTACTATGTGACGGGTGACACTGGGTAAAATAAAATATAACTTTTATTGGGACTAATTAAAATCAATGGTAAGACAATACATTTAAAACTACAAGAACTGTGTTAACTTAAATCCTGGACAGGAGTCTGCAAGTTAATATATGAAATAAAACCCCAGTATGGGCAGGTGAAATGTGCATTAGGTATATCACAATACTATGTTGCTCCTTTTACGTGATATAGAATCTAACTCCAGGTCTGTCTTAATAGTATCCTACTGATTTAGAGTGATTTATGGTATAATGTAGTATACCATGTACATATAATAGGATATTTGTATCAATTATATTAATACTGCAATTTGCTTTGCCATGAATGGAGCTGCTTGTGTTAATATTGTTGAATTGCACACCACCAAAATCTAGTCACAGTAACTACACTATTGCCTTAATTACTTGCCAAAAAGTACTAGTTTGTAGGTGATATTGGTATCCCACTCAGATTATATATGACGTTAATTCTATCATATACTTATGATTAATACTGGTTTTCCTAATCAATTATTATCAGTGGGTCCTTCAATAAATCCTTAAAATAATGGCTAAGTAATGGCTAAGCAATTTAGTGTTGCAGTGCAAATAACCACAGCTTAGTAACAGTTTGTCTGTGTGGTTATAAGAACACAAATCTGATACTATTGTATCTATCAAGTAAAAATACTTAAAGGTAACTATGTATCAATATACCTTGTCTTAATCCACTGTTAAATTAGTGGATTGCCTAAAGGAGCTGTCTTGTAAGACAACAATCAAAGTGAATTAATATTCCTCATTCACCTACATTCAAGCATTATAAACCAATTGTTAGACTACCTGTCCATTTGTAGAGTAATATATCTATTAGCTACCTTCTACCATCCAAGTATATAACTGTGTGTAGCTAGATATCTAGTACTGGATCGTGAGTGAGCTAACTGATTAAACATCAAATTTTTTAGGTTTAAAATAATATAGCTCTTAGCTGCCCTCAGCCGTCTAGATATATCATTGCATGCCGCTCAGTATCATTTGCTAAATCGTGAGTGCGCTAACTGGTTATATATCAAATTTTAAGTTGGTTAAAGTAATGTAGCTATTAGCTACCCACCACCTTCTAAGCAAATGTCTGATTACTGCTAAATATAATTAGCTGGAGCGTAGGTAAGCCAACTGATTAAATATCAAGTTTTTTTAAAACTAAAAATGCGGTTCATAGTACTACCTATTTTGAACTTTATTTTAAGATCCTTACACAATGGCATTACACTCCCTTACGCTTATTTCAGATCTCCAAAACAAATTCTTCTATGTGTTGGAGGGGATGTGGCAAAGTGGGATCCCCTGCCCATATGTGGTGGGAGTGTCCTAAGATTCAGAGAATCTGGACCAGGGCATTCTATTACTGCACCAAACTAGGTTTGGTGGAATCTAGTCGGCCAGCTGTAGCGCTATTTCATTTATTCTCTGACAAGATACCTCGACATTTAAAATACCTGTGCATATATATTTTCATGTCTGTTAAACTAAATATCGCTAGGGCATGGCTCCAATCTAAGGGCCCTAGATGGAGCCAGATTAAGTCTACAATGGTACATATTGAAACTATGGAATGCGCGGTCTTTGCAGCTAACAACAAAATCCCGATTCATTGTCTCTGCTGGGAAGCTTGGCGACAATGCCTAGAAGGAGAAATTATCACGTGCTAGCAATGCCTTGTGCCTTATGTAGTAGGATTATAGATGACACCAGACATAGGGTGTGGAAACTGGTCGCCGGTGGGTTCTCCTGTAGGGATCCAGAGCTTTTGGGACATTTAGAACTAGAGATGGGGAGTCACCCTCCCACCCGCCCTCCTCACCCTTCACCCTCCTCCCCCCTTTTTTTTTTTTTTTTTTTCTTTTTCCCCTTCATTCCCTTCTTCTCTTTTCCTAAACTATGTGGTATACATTTGTCGAGTTGCTCTTTTTCTTGCTTGATATCAATAACCAACTCGTTAATTCATGTTTATATTATATAATGTTGTCTATTGACTGTTAATGAACCATTGTGTTCAGTACTACAAAAGTAAAAAACTATATGAGGTTTGTCTTATGTTGGAACTCTACATATGATCTAATATTGTCTAATCTTACTCTGTCATTGGAAACTATTATATAATATGCTGCTAGTGCCCTGTAACTGATAGCTACTGAGCTTTTAATGTATAGTGATGTTTCCCGTTGTTACATGAGTTTCGCCTGTTATTGTATTTGCATGTCATTTTATCATAAACCTCAATAAAAATTATTTAAACAAAAAAAAAAAGAAAAAAAAAAAAGTTTTTTTAAAAGTTTTAAGTTAAGTTCTTGCTTAATTAAAATAACACAACAATGGAGCCCATCAACTCCCCACCTCCCCTCACTCCCCTTACTCTACAAATGGACAGGTAGTCTAACAATTTGTTTATAATGCTTGAATGTAGGTGAATGAGGAATATTAATTCACTTTGATTATTGTCTTACAAGACAGCTCCTTGTAAGACAATAATCTATATATAATATATGAAATAAAACCTGCCCATACTGGGGTTTTATTTCATATATTAACTTGCAGACTCCTGTCCAGGATTTAAGTTAATACAGTTCTTGTAGTTTTAAATGTATTGTCTTACCATTGATTTTAATTAGTCCCAATAAAAGTTATATTTTATTTTACCCAGTGTCACCCGTCACATAGTACTCTGTCTTCATTTCATTTGATATAGGGAATAAGAGTGCTATTCAGGTGTACAATCCATTGGAGGTTTATACCTCCTTTTTTTGTTCATAAATTTCGTACAGAGCACCTAACTACAATATTATTTGCTATTATCATATTTGAAGGGTTATAATTGTATTCTATTACCCCTTCGGATTATTGCTGATAACTATATTCCCTATTGTACTCTCAGCTGTGCCATTGGGCTTTGTTTTTCTGCCGTCTCTTTAAAGGTTCCCTAAAATGTATTTTATCACCTAGGTGTGGAAAAAATAATGTGTATACATGATGAAAGAAGTGTAAAAATTATATCCAATAAGAAAAAAATAATAAAAATTTTAAAAAAAAGTCAGGTAATCAAAAAATAAGTCAGGTAATCCTAGTTGCTAGTGAATGTGGTTAGAAAGATGAAAGACAAGTTCCCTTCATCCATTATCCTGGAATTGTCACAGCAATCCTGGATGATGTATGATGAGTGTGTAGAAAAATAAAAAATAAAGATAAAATGATAGTGGCGATGATCAGAAAAAATGTGCCTAGAAAAAATGTGCCTAGAAAAAACAACATGTGCAAAAAATCGTCTCAAAGGGCGAGTATATTGAAAAATCACTCACCAAATATGTTAGACGATACTTGGGGGAGAAATACAAGCCTCACAAATCCTGGTAAAGGTTAGGTCAACGCGTTTCGGCCCTTGAGAGGGCCTTTTTCAAGACATAAGGAGGCTAATAATTGCTGATAATATAAATGGTCTCTTGACCAATGGAATTTGTTGCTCATTATCCCGCCAACCCATTTTTAAAATTAAAGATTAAGTGTGAACTGGATGCAAACATGAATGCGTTATTGGCATTGTATTTTTATAGATATATTATTCTATAAAAGTGGGATTTTTATGTGTGGTACTTCAACAACTAGAAATTGGGTTCTATATAAGGTTTCCAAGATATGGGAATTCAAAAATTAGAAAATTAGAATCTTTGACCAATTTTAATATATATATGAATGAGTAAATAATTGCATATATATATATATATATATATATATATATATATATATATATATATATATATATATATATATATATATATATATATATATATATATAAAACACAAAAAACCAAGCACTCACTAGCAGATTCACAGCAATGTTTAAAAGCAAAACTGGGGGAAGTCAGTTACATTTGACGCCAAAGGATCAAGCCCAGGACCACGACAAGGTCTCCCCCTTCCTGGGACCCTAAACCAGCACGCACACAATGCATACTTCCAAACAAACCAACTGAGAACCTCCCAGGGTGACACAGGCTTTTGTAACCTCCCCTATGTAAATACAAAACACAGGAATGGACCGCACTCACAGACTGGACTGGGTACACATCCTAAGCCACTGTTAACTCCATATATAAAAATATATAATATATAAAAAAAATATACGATATGTATATATATATAAAAATAAAAATAAAAAGTTCATTAAATATAAAAAAATGATATGATTTTAAGCTTGTATTCCAGCCAGTGGATATGCTCAATCAACATAAAGCATACATAGAAAGTATGTTAAAATATATAAAGATGCATATAAACATTACAAATGCACAAAAAAACATCAAAAATTGTATCGGTCATTGTGTGAAATGGATTACTTTAAATAAATAGTGTCTAAGCTTAAATGTCTGAGTAGGGCTATATAGGTAGAATAATTGAATACGATACATTTATCCCTAGATATTTCAGATCAATAAAGATAAAGGTAAAGATTATCATAGTCAAGTATAGAACTGTAAAGAAAGATAGAAAGCAAAATAAATTGCGCTAAAGAATATATATATATGACTGGTAAATATCCTTGTTATATCAAAATATATACACACGTAATGAATCTTGCTAAAATGCAACAAAATTTTTTGTATCAATAAGGTAAATAAGGTAAAAAACAGTTGCAAACAGTTGCGAATAAAAGAAACAAATTTCAGCCTATTTGCGTTATCCCTTTAAATGGTATATAGTACCTTACGGTTACTGACTGTGTCCATACAATCAAAAAATGTTCAGATTGAGTCCAGTCAAATTATATTCTTTTATTGGATATTCCAAATATAAAAGGAGAAAAAAAGGCGTATGTTGCTTTCCTTGATTGTAAACAATTTGTTGGGAGGCTGTTTCCGTGCTGCCTGTAATCAGCTGGGCAATCCAATCCTCAGCTCCAATGCAGTACCATGTAAAAGAAAAAGACAGAGGCGCACAGGGCCGACTCAAGTGAAATATTTTATAAACAGTGAAATATACACATAAAAACTAACACTTACAAGATTCGTAAGTGCTAAAAAGCACATCAGTTGAGCACTGTGTAAGTACAGCTGCTGCTCCTCCACACCAGGTTTGAGATGGAAATTTTCAGGCACGGTATCCGGAACCCCTGCTCTGATGACCATGGATAGGATTCTGAGACAGCTGGCCAAACGCTTGCTCTTTAATAGCCTAACGCGTTTCTCCCGATCAGCGTCCGGGCTTCTTCATGAGGCAGTAGTGACATATGTGTTTGGAATTGCGCCTTTGTTATTTAAAGGAGAGACAGCCAATTATCGTAAAGAGGTGTGTTACTTGGCCAATCCTGTTCATAGGTGTGTCTCATATCGCTCCACATATACAAACTTTTAGTTCGCTGCAGCGTAAATCATACCTTATCAAACATTTTTACATCAGATTGCTAAAAATCACATAGTTAATAATATATACAAAAGAAATGCTTGTAAAACTAGTTAAAATTAGCATACTAAATTGTCACAAAAGAGTTTTATAAAAGAGTATACGTAATTATTCTTTCAAATTTGACCGCTACTATATACAATAATATTTTATGCCCAAAGCATAATTGTATAGAGCGCAGTCAAAGAATAGAACTGTAAAGCAACATTAGAATGACTAAATACTATGTAGGTCTCTGTTAAGAAGATAAACCCTAGTAGAAACATACATACATTATGAATTTCTAAACTGGACCTAGAAGTAAAAGAAATCTATTCTTGAAATTTAAAGTGCAAAACAGAAAAAAAATCAATACAGAAGAAAATGACAACTGAATAGGGTGAATATATAAATAAATTAATTAATTAAATATAAGCCCAATGGTATTAGTCAAAAAAGATGGACCACTTCAAAGTTAGCATTAAGGCCTTTAGGATAAATACAATCCAGATTGACTATCCGTTTGGATTCTACCCTAAGCATTTTGTGTTCCATGTCACCTCCTCTCTAATCTTTGGGTACTTTACTAATGCCCATGTATTTGAAGATAGTGTTACTGCCCCCATGTATATCTCTGAAGTGTTTATAGATGGGTAAATCTGCCTTTTTCCATTTTATTTGTAGCAGGTGCTCTCTAATTCTATATTTAAGTTTAAGTGTGGTTTGCCCAACATATTGCATCCCGCATCCACACTCGATGAGATATATAACATATCTATCTGTACAGCGAATTGTATCATTTACCTTAAAGGTTTCATTAGTGATTTTAGACTTAAAGGTTCCAATCTTCCTTCTGTGTTCACAAGCCTTGCATAGGTGGCACAGAAAGAAACCATTAAGTCTATTACCCATAATGTCCAGACTACTTGAATTATTCTTAGTTTTGGGGATACTTTGCACTCTCAAACAAACAAACTGGATACTCAAAATGTGGAATTTAAACTGTTATAAAGAAATTTGAAGAATCAGGAGAGAGCAAGGACAAAAAAGGACTATATGGCCAAGAAAGCTTTCAAAATCTGATGAAAAGTTTCTCAGAATTTCTTCTTTGAGAGACCGGAAGAAGTCCAGCAAGGACCTGGCTCAGCATCTGGCAGGTTCATCAGGATGCCAAGTTGACCCTTCTACAGTCTGAAGAAGCTTGATCAGGAATGGTCTTTGTGGAAGGTTAGCAGCCAAAAAAAACACATTTTTGGAAGGGGAACAGTGGGATAAGGCTAAGATATGCTAAAGCTCACACAGATTGGAATGAAGATCAGTAGAAAAAAGTATTATTGGGTGACGAATCCAAGTTTTATATTTCTGGGTCCAAACGTCAACAATATATGAGAAGAAGAGTTGGAGAGAGATGGAAGAATGAGTGCATGCGACTTTCAGTGAAACATGGTGGAGAGTCTGTCCTGGTTTGGGGCTGCATTTCTTTCAGTGGTGTTGGCAATATTGTCCAAATTGATGGGATCATGAATGCTGAAAAGTACAGACAGGTTTTAATTCATCATGCCATTTCTTCTGGAAAGCGAGGGAGGGACTTTCTGCTGCTAAAGGAAGCTTCCTTTACAGCTTGCAGGACACTGACCGAGAAGGGAGCACCGCAGAGGCTGTGTAGAGATAGATTTCCCTGGACTGGGCGGAGCCTAAGGGGAAGGGGAATTTCCCCTGGAGGAAGGGAGGCCCCCCAGTGGGGATTGTTTGTTCAAAAGGGGTGGAGCTAAGGTGCGTAAGCACTGAGCTGAGTGGGAAAGACATTTTCGTGAGGTACAAGGTGTCGGCTTTGCTCTTTCTTGCTTTGCTTTTATTATGGAGGGTTTTGAGGAGATTTTGGTGCAACTCAGGGCTGCAGCTGATTCTAGGGGGCCTGCATGGTTAGCGGAACAGCTTCATGGGGTTCTCCGGGCAGAGATTTTGGAGCACTCTGTGGTGGTAAGGCTGTGACCTGTGCCATGTTCTCAACCCCCTGCTCGCCTCAGTCCAGAGGAGAGGGGGTGTTTCCAGAAGAAGAAGGTGTAGTCCTAGTGCGGGAGAAGTTGGCAGGAGCTCAACAGTAGTGGCAAGCAATTGAAGAGGCCTTGGTGAGTAGAGGGTGGGTGTGGCCCAAAAAAGTCAAGCTGAGGTCCAGAAATTAGATGGAAGGCCTGAAATTCCAACAGTCTGGTGAGTTGCAGGAGCGGGAAGGGTAACATGGCCTAATGGAGCCTGAGGTTGGGGCAGAGACAGTTGCAGGTATTGCAGGACAGGAGCAAGGGAACAGCCTATCTGGGCCTGATTATCAGCATGGGGGGGTTTACCGGACAAGATCCTGTATTTGTCTTTAGGGAGCCTATAGCAGTTGAAGGGGTAGCTAGAGTGGTAGGTCAGGCAAAATTGTCTAGTTGTGAGGAAATTAGTTTTACTAGCAATGTGGGTGTTGAGGTACATGGTTTTGCAGGGTGTCAAGGGTATGTGGGAATCCCGAATGTTGAATTTGTAGAAGAAAGTGGGGTTTCTAATGGGTTCCAGGAGAGAGCTATGGATATGTCTAGGCATGATATGATGGATTTGGATGTGGAGGAGGAAGGGGCAGTGGAATTATTTTTAGCCTCCTCAGATAATGAGGTTGTCCCTCCTACACCCAAATCTCATTCTTCATTTTCTGGTAAAAAAAAGGCAGGTGTCTGAGGTGTGTAGAAAAATTAGGGGGGGAGGATATTCATTCTGTTTCAGGTCATAGGGGTGACTCTGTTTCAAAGAGGTGGGAAGGGGGTGGTGGGTTTTCTCAGCTTTGAGTTTGTCTTCTGCAGGTTTTCAAGCGGGAGTTAAATGTCTCAAGTAACAGACAGCACGGCCTCTCTAGGCCTTCTGGATTCCTGGACAGAGACCATCAGCGTGGATCCAGATGAGGGTCTCCTAAGTGGGTTGATACACCCAATTAATTCTTCAGCGAAGCTGGTGAGCATGGCCCAGCAATGGGGTTCAGGCCAGAGAGGGAGGAGGGTTAGTACTGTCATGGCCCGGGAGGCCAGTCAAGGGTTTGATAGAAGTGGGGGAATAGGACGGCTCATTTGGCCAGGAGACTGTGATGTAAGTAATAGAGGCAGACCTCGCAGGAGGTGTATAGTTGGGGCTGAGGAGTTAAGTGGTTATGCTCCTAAACGGGGTAAGGGTAGTTTCACGGCTGGAGCTTCCATCCTGATTGTTAACAGATGGGAGGGGGGTTTTCTTCCACCAGAAGGGGGTATCTCATGTGTCCCTAATTTACAGAACCGGTTAAAGCTGCCTAGTCAGTCGGGGGTGGTTAGAAGTGAAGATTGGGATGCTTCTACTAGATTAAGAGAACATGTGATGGAGCCATGTAGGAGTGGGTTCACAGCGTGGAAGATCAAACATCAGGTGTCATTACAGGTTACCACAGCACCCAGGAGGCAGAAAAAGTGTCAGGTAAGGAGATATTGGGGCTGTCAGGGTAGGCGAGTGCTTGCGGCTCGAGTGTTGGAGTGTCTGTGGGGATTCTTTGTCAGGGTCTTTGGTGGCTAGCTTGAGGGAATTGCTGGCTAAGCTTGAAAGCTCTGGAATCCAGTCAATGGTTCCTTCGGTAGCTGGGGTTTGGGTCCCCTCAGTGGGTAAATTTTTGGGTGTGGGTATAGGTGTTGGTTCTACTGGGGGTCAAGCAAAAGTGGAGGTGGGCCCAGGTAAAGGTCAAGGGGTTGTACAGGTTGCGGGTTTGGGGAGTCAGTCGGGAGATAATTTGGTTAAGTCAAAGGGGGGTCTGAGTTGCGGGTGGCAGATACGGCTATGGCGAGGTCCTGTCTTTGTTCCATTGGCCCATTGGGTTTGCATTTGTCTAGTGAGGTAAGGGACAAGATTTGGAAGAGGGAATTTATAGAGCTTTTTTCTTTGTTGCCCTTAGAGCAGTTGTTTGAGGTTCCTAAGGATTCTAAAAAGGATTCTGCAAAGAAAGAGGAAGAGGAGCGTTAAAAACTGTATAAAAAATTGGCCAAAACATTTTCAAATTGGTTCCAGGCTTTTGTCATGTCAGGAAAATTTCCTGATCAGGGGGCTCCTTTGTTCTGCTATCTTGATGAGAAAGCTGCTGCACAGAGGATTTATGGGGGGGTGGCCTAGTGGACCTATGGTGAGCATTTTCATCAGAGGTTAGCAGTTAAGCCAGAAATGAAGTGGGACAACCGTGATATGGTTTTGTGGTTGAAGATTATGAAGCCACTACGTGGGTCAAAGCCCTTTCGGGCTGGGGCCGGCGGGCCTTCAGTCAGTAGTTCGTCAGCAAGTGGTAAAAAAGGGTTTTGCTTTGCATTCAACGAAGGGACATGTAAGTGAGGCTCGTCCTGCAAATTCCAGCACAAATGTTTCAGAAAGAATAAGTTTAAAAATATCCCCGCTTTGGGTGGTCCCTAAGCAGGAACCAGGAAAATTCAGGATGATTCACCATTTATCGTACTCAAAAGAGGGTTCGGTATATGATGGAATTCCGGACGAGTTAGCATTCGTAAAGTATGCATCGTTTGACAGGGCTCTTGAACTGGTTAGCGCTGCTGGAACCTCAGTGCTCTTAGCAAAGGTTGACATTGAGGCGGCCTTCAGGCTATTGCCAGTCTCGCAACATCTGCTCGGTTGTTTTTTTGAGGGATCTTTTTAGGTTGACCTTTGCCTTCCCATGGGGTGCTCCATATCTTGCTCTCTGAGAGTTTTAGCACTTTTTTGGAATGGGTAGTGTGTGAACATTCGGGTTTCAAATCAGTAGTTATAATCTCAACGATTTTTTTGTTCGTTGGCACGGCTGTGTCAGAGGTGTGTATATTTATGAGAGATGCATTTTATCGGATTGCTTATGAATTTGGGGTGCCAATTGCATTGGACAAGTCAGAGGGCCTGGTTTCTTGTGTTTTCGGGGTATAATGAGTGACTCAGTGAAGGAATGTAAGGCTCCCAAGGGACAAAGCGGAAGAACTGGCTGAGATCATTAAGTGTCTGTTGGGGGTTGCAAAAGTGATTTTAAAGAACCTTCAGTTGCTCTTTGGAAAGTTAAATTTTGCGTGTTGCATACTTCCAATGGGGAGGGTTTTTTCTGTAGGAGGCTATCCCTGGCGACGGCGGGTGTAAAAAAAACTACATCATTTCATTAGGCTTAACAAGGAACTTAAAGGGATAGTCTAGTGATTAAACTTTCATGATTCAGATAGAGCATGCAATTTTAAGTAACTTTCTAATTTACTCCTATTATAATTTTTTCTTATTTCTCTTGCTATCTTTATTTGAAAAGCAAGAATATAAAACTTAGTAGCCAGACCATTTTTGGCTCAGTACCTGGGTAGTGCTTGCTGATTGGTGTCTAAATGTAGCCACCAATCAGCAAGCGCTACCCAGGTGCTGAACAAAAAATGGGCCGGCTCCTAAGCTTACATTTTTGCCTTTTCAAAAAAAGATATTAAAAGAACAAAGAAAAAATGATAATATGAGTAAATTAGAAAGTTGCTTAAAATTGAATGCTCTATCTGAATCATGAATGTTTAATTTTGACCAGACTATTCCTTTAAGGAAGATTTGAGAGTATGGCTGTGTTTTTTACGGCGTTGTAATGGGTCAGCATTGATTCAAGAGGTGAGAGTGTCAAACAAAGAGTTGGGTTTGGTAACGAATTCTGCTGGAGGTGTTGGTTTTGGGGCTTTCTTCCAAGGTCATTGGTGCACTGGGAATGGCCGGGGTCCTAGAGGGAGTTGGGTTTAGTGAAGAACTTAGTTGTCCTTGAATTATTCCCAATAGTTGTGGCATTATTTGTTTGGGAGAAGGACCTGTTGAATAAGTCGGTGGTTTCTCTACTGATAACATGGGAGTGGTGGCAGCGATCAATAGACTGACTGCATCATTGCCACCTGTAATCAGATTGTTGAGAGTACTGGTTCTGCAATGTCTGAAAATGAATGTGTTGGTGAGGGCGCAACATATTCCAGGTGCGAGGAACTTGAAGGTGGACTATTAGTAACTGATGTCGTGTGGTCTGTTTCTAAAGTGGAATTTTTTTTGAGAAGCAAAACAAATCAAAGTGGTAGAGGCCAATCAGTTTTACTTTTTTCAAGTGGTTTGAGTGTTTGCCCCTGCAAATCTTTGGGGAAGTTTTTGGGTTTGCATCTTCAAGTGGGGGGGGTTACCTGTTAGTTCACCAGAATGGAGGTTCATTGTCTCAATTTCAGTTCCATGCTGTACTAAGTAGGGTGTTGTCAAAGTTGGGGCTGGTTTCATCAGAGTTTGGCTCCCATTCATTTAGGATTGGGGCGGCTACGGAGGCGGCTGCTTTAGGTTTGGATGAGAGGGTGCTGATGAATATTGGTAGGTGGGGATCGCAAAGTTATCGTTTGAATATTCGCCCAGAGTTAGGAATTTGAATTAAGTGTGTTTTTGTGCTTGTTTTGTAGGTTATCAGAGGATCTAGTTGGTGGGTCATTCTTTTATATACTGGGCCAGGAAGACGGCAGCAGAAAGAGAGAATGGTCTTCAGCTGGGTTTCTCTAGGGCAGGCTTTGAAGTCAAATGGTTTGGGGTTCGGGGTCTCTGTTGGAGCCAAGTGTTGTTGATGGTAGTCGATTATTGCAAGCGATGGCGGCATCCCGATATATTGTTGGTGCATGCAGGAGGTAATGATTTGGGTTTTATGCCACAAAAGGAATTGGTGAGGAGGATAAAAAGTGATTTGACTAGGTTGATGGCATTGTTTCCTGCCATGAAAATAGTTTGGTCTGATATTGTTCCTAGGTTAAGGTGGAGGGCAGCGTGGGACCCATCTAGGTTGGATAAGAGTAGAAGGAAAGTCAATAAATTGGTTGGGTCATTTATGAGGAGGATTAATGGGGCTGTGATACGCTATCCTGAGTTGGAGGATGTTGGGAAAGGGGAATTTTATAGGGAAGACGGGGTGTATTTTAATGAATTTGGCATGTTTATTTTGGGGATTCAGGAAGGTTTACAGACCATACTGCAGGTTGGCAGGATTGGGCTGACAAAGTCAGGCCAGTCATTGGCAGGGGGTGCTAGTTTGCCTTCCTCTTGCACAGCGTAGATATGGCCATTGTTAATATTAAGTGCCTCCCTATGGGGTGGGACAGCAGTTGGATGTAGCTCTGGGGGGCATGGGGTTCCTTAGAGCAGGGTGGTTAAGAAGGAAGTAACGGACAGAGCAGAATTCCTGTGCTGTGTCCAGTCATAAGCAGAAAAAGTTACGACCATGTTACAAAAGAAAGAAAACAAAAAGTTGGGTGCGGAGGCTGGACTAGCACCGCTGGTGGGTTTGGAATTATTTATTGTTATGGTTAATGTATTGTGAAAATTAACTTATATATGGTTATATTAATTAAGTTGTTTTTAATAAATAAGCTGCAGCCTCATTTTTACCAAAATAAGGTGTTGTGTCAATATTTATGGAGGAAGGGTAAATGAAAAATTTTGGAGGTGGTATGTTTCAAGTTATTGTTAGGGCCGAGAGTCTTGACGATTCAAGGGGTCAAGATTGTTCCTGGACTAGGTGGTGCCTAAGAGGAAGGGGAATTTTACCCTTGGAGGAAGGGAGGCCCCTGTGGGGATTGGTTGTTCAAAAGGGGTGGCGCTAAGGAACGTAAGCACTGAGATGAGCAGGAAAGAAATTTTTGTGAGGTACAAGGTGTCGGATTTGTCCACCCACCCTCCCCCTGAGGATTTGGTTGGTTGGATATTCAATGTATCATGCTATTTGTCGCAGTTTAATATGGCGGGGGATGCTAGTCCGCCTCCCTCTTGCACAGCATAGATATGGCCATTGTTAATATTAAGTGCCTCCCCATGGGGTGGGAGAGCAGTTGGATGTAGCTCTGGGGGCATGGGGTTCCTTAGAGCAGGGTGGTAAAGAAGGAAGTAACGGACAGAGCAGAATTCCTGTGCTGTGTCCAGTCATATGCAGATATGCTTAAAAGAAAAAAAGTTGTTCCAAAAGAAAAGAAAACAAAAAGTTGGGTGGGGAGGCTGGACTAGCACCGCTGGTGGGTTTAGAATTATTTATTGTTATGGTTAATGTATTGTGAAAATTAACTTACATATGGTTATATTAATTAAGTTGTTTTTAATAAACAAGCTGCGGCCTAATTTTTACCAAAATAAGGTGTGTCATTATTTATGGAGGAAGGGTAAAAGAAAAATTTTGGAGGTGGTATGTTTCAAGTTATGGTTAGGGCCGAGAGTCTTGACGATTCAAGGGGTCAAAGATTTTACTGATTCTAATAAATATGCAGAAGATCTTTATCTCAGTATAGTGTGTACTGTATGTGTTGTGTCTGGGGAAGATGCTGTGTATGAGTGTGTGTGGTGGTAATGGCTATGTTTGTTTTCCAGTGTGTATGTGATATGTCTGGGGGGAGCTGCTCTGTATGAGTGTGAGTTGGTGGCAATGATTGTGTATGGTTTGTGTCTAAGGGAAGCTGCTGTGTATGAGTGTGATTCACTTGGTGACAATGTCAGGGTGTGTTTTACAGTGTGTATGTGTTGTGTCTGGAGAAGCTGCTGTGTATAAGTGTTTTTCTCTTGGGGACAATATCAGTGTGTCTTTACAGTGTGTATGTGTGGTGTCTGTGAAAGCTGCTATGTATGAGTGTGTGCTGGTGTGCCTGGGGGAGCTGCTGTGTATGTGTGTATAACTTGGTGACAATGTCTGTGTGTGTTTTTCAGTGTGTATGTGTTGTGTCTGGAGAAGCTGCTGTGTATGAGTGTGGTTCCCTTTGTGACAATATCAGTGTGTCTTTACAGTGTGTATGTGTTGTGTCTGGAAAAGCTGCTGTGTATGAGTGTGTGTTGGTGTGTCTGAGGGAGCTGCTGTGTATGTGTGTTTCACTTGGTGACAATGTCAGTGTGTGTTTTCCAGTGTGTATATGTTGTGTCTGGGAAAGCTGCTGTGTATGAGTGTGGTTTACTTGGTGACAATGTCAGTGTGTCTTTATAGTGTGTATGTGTTGTGTCTGGGGAAGCTGCTGTGTTTGAGTGTGTGTTGGTGTTTCTGGGGGAGCTGCTGTGTATGTGTTTTTCACTTGGTGACAATGTCAGTGTATCTTTACAGTGTGTGTATATGGTGTGTCTGGGGGAGCTGCTGTGTATGTGTGTGTGTAACTTGATGACAATGTCTGTGTGTGTTTTACAGTGTGTATATGTTGTGTATGAGTGTGTGGTGTTTTAATGGCTGTGTGTGTGTTTTCCAGTGTGTATGTGTTGTGTCTGGGGGAGCTGCTCTGTATTAATGTGTGTTGCTGGCAACGTCTGTGTTTCGATGTCAGAGTGTATATGGCTTTGAGGGCCTGTATGTCTGCATATATGATATCCTTGTGGCTGTGCAACTTTATGTGTTTGTGAAACCTGGTGGATGACTGTAAAAAAACTGGAAATGTATGTGTGAGTTCTTGTTTTATTGGGGCCCATTTATCAAGCTCCGAACAGGGGGCAGCGCTGCACCAGCTGCTGGTGCAATGTTAAATGCGGAGAGCATATTGCACCACTTCGCCCGGCTTCGTTGAGGACTTCGGCCCGGTTAGGTGAAGCCTTCTCAAGGTAGGGTGATCTTCAAGGGGTTAGTGTTAGGTTTTATTAAGGGGGGATTGGGTGGGTTTTAGAGTAGGGTTGGGTGTGTGGGTGGTGGGTTTTAATGTTGGGGGGGCATTGTACTTTTTTTTTTACAGGTAAAAGAGCTGATTACTTTGGGGCAATGCCCCGCAAAAGGCCCTTTTAAGGGCTATTTGTAATTTAGTATAGGGTAGGGCTTTTTATTATTTTGGGGGGCTTTTTTATTTTATTAGGGGATTAGATTAGGTGTAATTAGTATAAAAACTTGTAATTATTTTATTATTTTCTGTAATTTAGTGTTTTTTTCGTACTTTAGCTTTATTTTACAGGTAAATTTGTCTTTATTTTAACTAGGTAGCTAAACTAAGCGATTATAAGCAACAAGCTGCAATATTAGATTCTAGATTTATTGAGAAAGGCTACCAAGTTAAAACATTAGAACAGGCAAAAGAAAAGGTTTCATTAATGGACAGAAAATCCCTTTTACTACCTACTGAAAAACTAAAAACAAAAAGACAACAGAAGACGCAAAATAATGTTAGATTCATTACGACTTACAGTCAGGGTTCAAGGGAAATACAAAATATTTTAAGGAAACATTGGGGGGTCTTAAAGGCTGATCCTGTACTGGGCGGTAGTTTACCAGACCAACCTTTGGTCACTTTTAGAAAGAATACTGATTTTAAAAATATTTTAGCACCCACCAAACTGCGAGACACAAATAAACAACAAAATACCAAAGATAAAATACACTGGTTACAACAAAAACCTGGCACCTATAAATGTGGGGCACCTAGATGTGGCATGTGCCTATATGTAAACAGGGAGGCCGCTTTCACCAATTCAGGGGGAAACAAAATATTTAAGCAAAAATTTAAAAGTAATTGCAGCACCACTTATGTAATATACTTGTTGAGCTGCAGCTGCAATTTAATCTATATAGGAAGAACTAAAAGGAATATACGTACCAGATTAGGAGAACATGTTAATAATATTAAAAATGGCCTAATCACACACAGTGTGCCAGAACATTTTAAACTACATCATAACTCCAATCCTTCAAGTCTCAAAATCCAGGTTATAGACTGGATACCCCCTAATAAATTCTCAAATAGTGGATTTATCAATTGGATACCATGCAACCGTCAGGTTTAAATCTAGAACTTGATTTACAAGCATTCATGTAGTCCATTGTGTTAGCACACATATTGTCTGATTTTTAGTTCTTGTAATCTAGTGACTAGGTCAGTAAAGATATAGGGGGGTAGTTATCAAGCCGTCAACCTCAAATACGCTGGAATTCCGCAGCGTATTTGTGGCGAGGCTGATTCGCCTTAGTTATCAAGCCCTAGATACCGGCAAAAGTAGAATTTTGTGACGTAAACTTCGATCCGCCGGACTCAGTCCGACACAGATCGATTCTTACGTCACTCCAGATGTGTGTGCGGCACAATCTGACTACTTTTGCTAGTTATCAAAAAACTAGCAGGTACGCTCGGCACTTTTATGGCCCAGCATACCTGGTTTTCAATCCGCCGCCCTGGAGGCGGCGGATCCCATAGGAGTCAATGGGAGTCTGACCATAGCGAAAGTTCATGTTCGCTGCTGCCATACATCCCATTGATTCCTATGGGAGCTGTCTGCACCTAACACCCTAACATGTACCCCGAGTCTAAACACCCCTAATCTGTCCCCCCTACACCGCCGCAACTAAATAAAGTTATTACCCCCTAAACCGCCGCTCCCGGAGCCCACCGCAAGCTATAATAAACATGTTAACCCCTAAACCGCCGCTCCCTGAACCCGCCGCAACTATAATATATGTATTAACCCCTAAACCGCCGCTCCCGGACCCCGCCACAACCTATATTAAATTTATTAACCCCTATCCTGCCCCCCCTACACTGTCGCCACCTATAATACATTTATTAACCCCTATCCTGCCCCCCACTACACCGCCGCCACTGTAATAAAATTATTAACCCCTAAACCTAAGTCTAACACTAACCCTAACACCCCCTAACTTAAATATTAATTAAATAAATCTAAATAATATTTCTATTATGAACTAAATTAATCCTATTTAAAACTAAATACTTACCTTTAAAATAAACCCTAATATAGCTACAATATAAATAATAATTATATAGTAGCTATTTTAGGATTTATTTTTATTTTACAGGCAAATTTCATTTTATTTTAACTAGGTACAATAGCTATTAAATAGTTATTAACTATTTAATAGCTTACCTAGCTAAAATAAAGAGAAATTTACCTGTAAAATAAAAACTAACCTAAGTTACAATTACAACTAACATTACACTATACTTTAATAAATTATTCCTATTTAAAACTAACTACTTACCTGTAAAATAAACCCTAAGATAGCTATAATGTAATTAATAATTACATTGTAGCTATCTTAGGATTTATATTTATTTTATAGGTAACTTTGTATTTATTTTAGCTAGTTAGAATAGTTATTCAATAGTTATTAACTATTTAATAACTACCTAGCTAAAAGAAATACAAAATTACCTGTAAAATAAATCCTAACCTAAGTTACAATTAAACCTAACACTACACTATCATTAAATTAATTAAATAAATTAACTACAAATAACTACAATTAAATACAATTACATAAACTAACTAAAGTACAAAAAATAAAAAAAGCTAAGTTAAAAAAAATAAAAAAAATAAGTTACAAACATTTAAAAAATATTACAACAATTTTAAGCTACTTACACCTAACCTAAGCCCCCTAATAAAATAACAAAGCCCCCCAAAATAAAATAATTCCCTACCCTATTCTAAATTAAAAAAGTTCAAAGCTCTTTTACCTTACCAGCCCTTAAAAAGGCCTTTTGCGGGGCATGCCCCAAAGAAAACTGCTCTTTTGCCTGTAAAAGAAAAATACAACCCCCCCCCAACATTAAAATCCACCACCCACATACCCCTAATCTAACCCAAACCCCCTTAAAAAAACCTAACACTACCCCCCTGAAGATCATCCTACCTTGAGTCGTCTTCACTCAGCCGAGCAGCGATGGAACCGAAGAGGAGATCCGGAGTGGCAGAAGTGATCCTCCAAGGGGCACTGAAGAGGTCTTCCATCCGATGAAGTGATCCTCCAAGCGGCGCTGAAGAAGTCTTCCATCCGATGAAGTGATCCTCCAAGCGGCGCTGAAGAAGTCTTCGATCCGGGCGATGTCATCTTCCAAGCGGGGTCTTCAATCTTCTTCTTCAGGATCCATCTTCATTCCGCTGACGCGGAACATCCTTCTTTCCCGACGGACTACCGACGAATGAAGGCTCCTTTAAGGGACGTCATCCAAGATGGTGTCCCTTCAATTCCGATTGGCTGATAGGATTCTATCAGCCAATCGGAATTAAGGTAGGAAAAATCTGATTTGCTGATTGAATCAGCCAATCAGATTGAGCTTGCATTCTATTGGCTGATTGGAACAGCCAATAGAATGCAAGCTCAATCTGATTGGCTGATTGGATCAGCCAATCGGATTGAACTTCAATCTGATTGGCTGATTCAATCAGCCAATCAGATTTTTCCTACCTTAATTGCGATTGGCTGATAGAATCCTATCAGCCAATCGGAATTGAAGGGACGCCATCTTGGATGACGTCCCTTAAAGGAGCCTTCATTCGTTGGTAGTCCGTCGGGAAAAAAGGATGTTCCGTGTCGGCGGAATGAAGATGGATCCTGAAGAAGAAGATTGAAGACCCCGCTTGGAAGATGACATCGCCCGGATCAAAGACTTCTTCAGCGCCGCTTGGAGGATCACTTCATCGGATGGAAGACTTCTTCAGCGCCGCTTGGAGGATCACTTCATCGGATGGAAGACTTCTTCAGCGCCCCTTGGAGGATCACTTTTGCCGCTCCTGATCTCCTCTTCGGTTCCATTGCTACTCGGCTGAGTGAAGACGACTCAAGGTAGGATGATCTTCAGGGGAGTAGTGTTAGGTTTTTTTAAGGGGGGTTTGGGTTAGATTAGGGGTATGTGGGTGGTGGGTTTTAATGTTGGGGGGGTTGTATTTTTCTTTTACAGGCAAAAGAGCAGTTTTCTTTGGGGCATGCCCCGCAAAAGGCCCTTTTAAGGGCTGGTAAGGTAAAAGAGCTTTGAACTTTTTTAATTTAGAATAGGGTAGGGCATTTTTTTATTTTGAGGGGCTTTGTTATTTTATTAGGGGGCTTAGATTAGGTGTAAGTAGCTTAAAATTGTTGTAATATTTTTTAAATGTTTGTAACTTATTTTTTTTATTTTTTGTAACTTAGCTTTTTTTATTTTTTGTACTTTAGTTAGTTTATGTAATTGTATTTAATTGTAGTTATTAGTAGGTAATTTATTTAATTAATTTAATGATAGTGTAGTGTTAGGTTTAATTGTAACTTAGGTTAGGATTTATTTTACAGGTAATTTTGTATTTCTTTTAGCTAGGTAGTTATTAAATAGTTCATAACTATTTAATAAATATTCTAACTAGCTAAAATAAATACAAAGTTACCTGTAAAATAAATCTAAATCCTAAGATAGCTACAATGTAATTATTAATTTCATTATAGCTATCTTAGGGTTTATTTTACAGGTAAGTATTTAGTTTTAAATAGGAATAATTTATTAAAGTATAGTGTAGTGTTAGGTGTAATTATAACTTAGGTTAGTTTTTATTTTACAGGTAAATTTCATTTATTTTAGCTAGGTAAGCTATTAAATAGTTAATAACTATTTAATAGCTATTGTACCTAGTTAAAATAAATTGAAATTTGCCTGTAAAATAAAAATAAATCCTAACATAGCTACAATATAATTATTATTATTATTTAGATTTATTTAATTAATATTTAAGTTAGGGGGGTGTTAGGGTTAGTGTTAGACTTAGGTTTAGGGGTTAATAATTTTATTACAGTGGCGGCGGTGTAGTGGGGGGCAGGATAGGGGTTAATAAATTTATTATAGGTGGCGACGGTGTAGGGGGCCAGATTAGGGGTTAATAAGTTTAATATAGGTTGCAGCGGGGTCCTGGAGCAGCGGTTTAGGCGTTAAACTATTTATTTAGTTGCGGCGAGGTGCGGGATCAGCAGGATAGGGGTTAATAACTTTATTATAGAGGGCGACGGTATAGGGGGGCAGGATAGGGGTTACTAGGTATAATGTAGGTTGCGGCGGTGTCCGGGAGCGGCAGTTTAGGGGTTAATACATTTATAAGAGTTGCGGCGGGGTCTAGGAGCGGCGGTTTAGGGGTTACTAACTTTATTTATAGGGGGTAGAACAGTGTAGTTTAGTGTGGGTGCTTAGTGACAGGCTAGCAAGAAAGCTGTAAAAAAGCCGAAGAGCAGCGAGATTGGATGAGTGATAACTCTCACAGTCCGCTGCTCATCTCCCCGTACTTGGTGCGCGGCTTTTTGACAGCTTTTTTGATAACTTAGGCGAATTTTTGCAGGTCCGCGGCGGCGATGTGAGGCGAGCTTATGCGGGCGTATTGGGGCGGCGAAGGCAGGAAAAGTAGACACGTTGATAACTACCCCCCATAGTATTCTATACAATTGGTATAAATCTGCACCTTTTAAAAAAAAATTAGCGAATCAGCTGTTTTTATTATTTTTTTATTTTTGGCACCTAATTCTATGATTAATGGGAGACAAAAATATACACATGTTTAAACTTTTAACATTTCAAGTAATATTAATGTTTTTAATATAATTTCAATGTTTTATTTAGTTTAGTTTATTTAACAAAAGCTTGCATATGTTCACACTGTGGTTTGTTAAATATATCTATTTATGAGGTTACTGTGCTAAGTAATAATGTGTTTATCAAACTAACATATGTTTTTGATGTATGTCACAGTGCTAAGAAACAATGTAATTAGACAAACACTTGTTCAAAGTTCATTCAACAATTAAGTTCACCTAGGCATTGATTGGCTGATAACCTAACTTTGCATTTATTGGTTCCTTTAAAAAGCCGGTAGGAGCCTCTCTTTTGTCACTTTCAATTTTTCTCTTGAAAAAGTCTGAGCGTCCTCAGACGAAACGCGTAGAGACTCTAACACTGCTGGTTTATAACTCCAGCCACATCACTAGTGTCTATCCTGTTAAACGGGTGGCCACTTTCCAGCCTATTGCCACAAGTGGTTCCTCCTAACAGTTTGTACAGAGGACATCTTCTACCACACCAGTGAAGCACAGTCTGGATGTAAAGACCTCTTTATATGCTGTTTTACTATTTTTATCTTGTAAGTAGCCATTTGTATGTGTGCACTTACGTTTAATAAAATCTACTACACTTGAATCGGGCTGCGCCTGTTTCTGCTTTCTACTTTCAGATTAAATAGTTAATAACTATTTAATAACTATTCTACCTAGTTAAAATAAATACAAAGTTGCCTGTAATATAAAAATAAATCCTAACCTATAACTATTAGTTATATTGTAGCTAGCTTAGGGTTTATTTTATAGGTAAGTATTTAGTTTTAAATAGGAATTATTTAGTTAATAGTAGTTATTTTATTTATATTTATTTAAATTATATTTAAGTTAGGGGGGTGTTAGGGTTAGGGTTAGACTTAGATTTAGGGGTTAAGCGGTTTAGTGGTTAATATATTTATTATAGTGGCGGTGATGTCCGGTTCGGAAGATTAGGGGATAGAAATTTTATTTTAGTGTTTGCGATGTGGGGGGGCCTCGGGTTAGGGGTTAATAGGTAGTTTATGGGTCTTAGTGTACTTTTTAGCACTTTAGTTAAGAGTTTTATGCTACAGCGTTAGACCATAAAACTCTTAACTACTGACTTTAAAATGCGGTACCAGGCTTGACAGGAGAGGGTCTACCGCTCACTTTTTAGAAGACTCGTAATACCGGCGCTATGCAAGTCCCATTGAAGAAAGAGGATACGCAATTGACGTAAGTGGATTTGCGGTATTTTCGAGTCTGGCCGAAAAAGTGAGCGGTACACCTGTACCTGCAAGACTCGTAATACCAGCGGGCGTTAAAAAGCAGCGTTGGGACCTCTCAAAGCTGCTTTTTAAGGCTAACGCAAGACTCGTAATCTAGCAGAATATTATTTAATATATTTTTGTATGAAAATGATATCAGTATCAACAAATAATACTTTTTATACATTAAAATGTGTGATTTCATTAAATATTTACATTAAATATGTGTTTACATGTGCTTTGGGGCAAATGTAAATTAGTATAAATTAAATATATATATATATTATTTAATATGCTGTGTATAATGCTTTTGGCACAATAATTCAGTAACACATTAATAATGTATAACATTGTTATAATGTAAGTAATGTTTTATGTAATTTTATCTGAGTTAATCCTCCTATGTTAATACTGTAGATATTGAAAACTTGGCTTCCTCTCTGTCCTTATGCCTTTCTCACTACTTCTTACTGCTCATATATATCCCCATTGCACAAACAGTATTCTGCCCTCAAAGGAATCCACAGCCTTGTCCTTCTGTGCAGATATGCAAAGGTATAAAGGGATAGAAAGGTCAAATTGGAAATGAACATGGTTACATTTACATTTTAAATAGAATCAGTTTTGCAGAATACTTCCTTTAGCACAAATGCTTCTAGTAGAAGTTATAACTGTTTTTCATCAGCAAGCATATGCACATACGCTGTAAGTGCCCTGTGCACCAGCATTCATATACCTAACTTTCTCAGAGTCAGCAGTGGTTTATACAGGGAGTGCAGAATTATTAGGCAAATTAGTATTTTGACCACATCATCCTCTTTATGCATGTTGTCTTACTCCAAGCTGTATAGGCTCGAAAGCCTACTAGCAATTAAGCATATTAGGTGATGTGCATCTCTGTAATGAGAAGGGGTGTGGTCTAATGACATCAACACCCTATATCAGGTGTGCATAATTATTAGGCAACTTCCTTTCCTTTGGCAAAATGGGTCAAAAGAAGGACTTGACAGGCTCAGAAAAGTAAAAAATAGTGAGATATCTTGCAGAGGGATGCAGCACTCTTAAAATTGCAAAGCTTCTGAAGCGTGATCATCGAACAATCAAGCGTTTCATTCAAAATAGTCAACAGGGTTGCAAGAAGCGTGTGGAAAAACCAAGGCGCAAAATAACTGCCCATGAACTGAGAAAAGTCAAGCGTGCAGCTGCCAAGATGCCACTTGCCACCAGTTTGGCCATATTTCAGAGCTGCAACATCACTGGAGTGCCCAAAAGCACAAGGTGTGCAATACTCAGAGACATGGCCAAGGTAAGAAAGGCTGAAAGACGACCACCACTGAACAAGACACACAAGCTGAAATGTCAAGACTGGGCCAAGAAATATCTCAAGACTGATTTTTCTAAGGTTTTATGGACTGATGAAATGAGAGTGAGTCTTGATGGGCCAGATGGATGGGCCCGTGGCTGGATTGGTAAAGGGCAGAGAGCTCCAGTCCGACTCAGACGCCAGCAAGGTGGAGGTGGAGTACTGGTTTGGGCTGGTATCATCAAAGATGAGCTTGTGGGGCCTTTTCGGGTTGAGGATGGGGTCAAGCTCAACTCCCAGTCCTACTGCCAGTTTCTGGAAGACACCTTCTTCAAGCAGTGGTACAGGAAGAAGTCTGCATCCTTCAAGAAAAACATGATTTTCATGCAGGACAATGCTCCATCACACGCGTCCAAGTACTCCACAGCGTGGCTGGCAAGAAAGGGTATAAAAGAAGAAAATCTAATGACATGGCCTCCTTGTTCACCTGATCTGAACCCCATTGAGAACCTGTGGTCCATCATCAAATGTGAGATTTACAAGGAGGGAAAACAGTACACCTCTCTGAACAGTGTCTGGGAGGCTGTGGTTGCTGCTGCACGCAATGTTGATGGTGAACAGATCAAAACACTGACAGAATCCATGGATGGCAGGCTTTTGAGTGTCCTTGCAAAGAAAGGTGGCTATATTGGTCACTGATTTGTTTTTGTTTTGTTTTTGAATGTCAGAAATGTATATTTGTGAATGTTGAGATGTTATATTGGTTTCACTGGTAAAAATAAATAATTGAAATGGGTATATATTTGTTTTTTGTTAAGTTGCCTAATAATTATGCACAGTAATAGTCACCTGCACACACAGATATCCCCCTAAAATAGCTATAACTAAAAACAAACTAAAAACTACTTCCAAAACTATTCAGCTTTGATATTAATGAGTTTCTTGGGTTCATTGAGAACATGGTTGTTGTTCAATAATAAAATTAATCCTCAAAAATACAACTTGCCTAATAATTCTGCACTCCCTGTATGACACAAGCCCTATAAGGAGTCTGTGGTCCCTGCAGGAAGATTAATCTAACCTGATCTCATAAAAGTTCAAGAATAATATGAGCTGGTTTACTATAAAGAGAATAGATTAGATGACAAGTATTCCGATTTGCTCATGATCAGATCAGTCAGAATGTAACCTAAGTTTCAAACATGTCAGCTATCTTATCACACTGAAGGCAGGGGCTAAACTGAGAATTTCTAAGTGCTCATTTTACAAGAAATAAGTACGGTAAGTTGTTTGCTGTTTTTTTAACGCAATCTGTTTCTGTTTATTTTAAATGAACTAATTTGTTATTACCAAAAAAACACTATTTATCCCCTTCAAGTGTTTAACATCGGAACAAAGTTGTGATGTAAACACTTGCTTGAAAAATGAAATCACGCAATCGCAGATGCGATCATGTAACTTGAAGGCTGGGCTCAGATCATGGGGGGCTGCCTACGATCGAATACGATTGGGTTGATTGACACCCCTGCTAGCGGCCAATTGGCTGGGGGCGGTATTGCACCAGCAGTTCACAATAACTGCTGGTGCAATGATAAATGCCGACAGCATATGCTGTCGGCATTTATCGATGTGCGGCAGATATGATTCGCTATAGCGGATCATATCTGTCCGCACCATGATACATTTACCCCATTGTGTTCACCTTGTTTAAAGCCAACATGGGCGGAGTTTCTACTCTCAGGTTAATTTTACCTCTTTATACACCTTTAATCATAAATTCAGTCTAATTACAGCTCCATCTGCTGGTGAACTCCTAATATATATACAAAAACCTAGTGCACATAAAATCACAACAATCAATAATTGTGCAGTATACAGATACATAGGGGCCTAGTTATCAAGCCGTCAACCTCAAATACGCTGGAATTCCGCAGCGTATTTGTGGCGAGGCTGATTCGCCTTAGTTATCAAGCCCTAGAGACCGGCAAAAGTAGAATTTAGTGACGTAACATACGATCCACCGGACTCAGTCCAACAGAGATCGATTCTTACGTCACTCCAGATGTTCCGCACACAAGTGCGGCACAATCTGACTACTTTTGCTAGTTATCAAAAAACTAGCAGGTACGCTCAGCACTTTTACGGCCCAGCGTACCTGGTTTTCAATCCGCCGCCCTGGAGGTGGCGGATCCCATAGGAATCAATGGGACTCTGACCATAGCAAAAATTAATGTTCGCTGCTGCCAGACATCCCATTGATTCCTATGGGAGATGTCTGCACCTAACACCCTAACATGTACCCTGAGTCTAAACACCCCTAATCTGTCCCCCCTACACCGCCACAACTAAATAAAGTTATTACCCCCTAAACCGCCGCTCCCGGAGCACACCGCAAGCTATAATAAACTGATTAACCCCTAAACCGCCACTCCCGGAGCCCACCGCCACTATAATAAATATGTTAACCCCTAAACCGCCGCTCCCGGAGCTCACCGCCACTCTAATAAACTGATTAACCCCTAAACCGCCGCTCCCGGTCCCCGCCGCAACTATAATATATGTATTAACCCCTAAACCGCCACTCCCAGAGCCCGCCGCCACCTACATGATACCTATTAACCCCTATCCTGCCCCCCCATACCGTCGCCACCTATAATAAATGTATTAACCCCTATCCTGCCCCCCACTACACCGCCGCCACTGTAATAAAATTATTAACCCCTAAACCTAAGTCTAACACTAACCATAACACCCCCCTAACTTAAATATTAATTAAATAAATCTAAATAATATTTCTCTTATTAAATAAATGAATCCTATTTAAAACTAAATACTTACCTTTAAAATAAACCCTAATATAGCTACAATATAAATAATAATTACATTGTAGCTATTTTAGGATTTATTTTTATTTTACAGGCATCTTTCAATTTATTTTAACTAGGTACAATAGCTATTAAATAGTTATTAACTATTTAATAGTTACCTAGCTAAAATAAAGAGAAATTAACCTATAAATTAACCTAAGTTACAATTACACCTAACACTACACTATACTTTAATAAATTATTTCTATTTAAAACTAAATACTTACCTGTAAAATAAACCCTAATATAGCTACAATATAATTAATAATTACATTGTAGCTATTTTAGGATTTATATTTATTTTACAGGTAACTTTATATTTATTTTAGCTAGTTAGAATAGTTATTAAATAGTTATTTAAATTAAATAACTATTTAATAACTACCTAGCTAAAAGAAATACCAAATTACCTGTAAAATAAATCCTAACCTAAGTTACAATTAAACCTAACACTACACTATCATTAAATTAATTAAATAAATTAGCTACAAATAACTACAATTAAATACAATTAAATAAACTAACTAAATTACAAAAAATAAAAAAAGCTAAGTTACAAAAAATAAAAAAATTAAGTTACAAACATTTAAAAATTACAACAATTTTAAGCTACTTACACCTAATCTAAGCCCCCTAATAAAATAACAAACCCCCCCCAAAATAAAAAAAATCCCTACCCTATTCTAAATTAAAAAGTTCAAAGCTCTTTTACCTTACCAGCCCTTAAAAGGGCCTTTTGCGGAACAGCCAAAAGCCAATAGAATGCAAGCTCAATCTGATTGGCTGATTGGATCAGCCAATCGGATTGAACTTCAATCTGATTGGCTGATTCAATCAGCCAATCAGATTTTTCCTACCTTAATTCCAATTGGCTGATAGAATCCTATCAGCCAATCGGAATTGAAGGGATGCCATCTTGGATGACATCCCTTAAAGGAATATCCATTCGTCAGTAGTCGTCGGGAAGAAGAGGATGGCTCTGCGTCGGCTCGTCTGAAGATGGCTCCGCTCCGGATGGATGAAGATTGAAGACGTCACTTGGAAGATGACTTCATCGGATGGAAGATTTCTTCAGCGCCGCTTGGATGATGACTTCATCGGATGGAAGATTTCTTCAGCGCCCCTTGAATGATGACTTCTTCCGCTCCGGATCTCCTCTTTGGTTCCATCGGTGGCTCGGCTGAGTGAAGACGACTCAAGGTAGGATGATCTTCAGGGGGGTAGTGTTAGGTTTTTTTAAGGGGGGTTTGGGTTAGATTAGGGGTATGTGGGTGGTGGGTTTTAATGTTGGGGGGGTTGTATTTTTCTTTTACAGGCAAAAGAGCTGAATTATTTGGGGCATGCCCCACAAAAGGCCCTTTTAAGAGCTGGTAAGGTAAAAGAGCTTTGAACTTTTTAATTTAGAATAGGGTAGGGAATTTTTTTATTTTGGGGGAGTTTGTTATTTTATTAGGGGGCTTAGATTAGGTGTAAGTAGCTTAAAATTGTTGTAATATTTTTTAAATGTTTGTAACTTATTTTTTTATTTTTTGTAACTTAGCTTTTTTTATTTTTTGTACTTTAGTTAGTTTATGTAATTGTATTTTTTTTTTTTTGTTTAAATCATTTTTATTGAGGTTTATAAAGGTGTGACATACAAATAAAAGAAATATATAACATTACATATTAGACTTAATTGTAGTAAAATATACAGTGGTTTCCACTTCCAAAGAAGTAGTAGTCCTTGGTATGTCATAATAAAAGTCCCAAAACAAAGCAGACCTCTTACATTTTTTACTTTTTTGTATTACAACATTTCTTCCATAATTAAATAATAATGAAACACAATACAAATATGCCTATCGAAATATATATTATAGGGATGATTGAATGAATGAAAAAATGGATGGAGAAAGGAATAGAAATGGAAATTGTTTGGTGAGTAAATAGATGAGTTTAAATATGATTGTATTTGCTGTATTTATCAAGGGAAACCGCATGAAAACACTTCCAGCATGATTACGAATGCCAGAGTGTATTGATGGGGGGGGGGGGGGTGCTATATAAGAATATAGAAATTATTGTTATTATTGTGAGGACGGCAGAGGTCTTAAGCTAGCCACTATGGTCATAATTGACTTATGCTATTGTGATGGGATTGCCAGCCTAACAAGGTCTGAAAAGAATGATCTACAGCACAAGTAAATATCTCGAGGTAGGATAGAGGGGACTGTTTGTAATGAGAGAGAAGTTTTTATAAAACGTATACAATAGCTTAATGTAATCGCAAAACATAAACATTATGTCCTCAAGAGTCATTTAACAATGAGGTAGTGTTAAGTATTGCAAATTTATAAGGATAAGAGCCATGAAGATAATGTGTCTGGGTTGAGAAACATACATACATCCTGCCCCGGGGTATGGGCCCTATACCCAAGGGCAAGCATGTCAACTATAACAGGTAAAGGTTAGGTTTTAATGGTAAGTTGCCATTGAACTCTAAATGCAAAACTCAACAAACATAAACAATATCTAGGTAAGGCTTAAGCATCAGATATGAGTCGACATTTATAATTCCCTGAGCCGTATAAGGAGCCTATCTACATCTTTACCAAGGAGCAGAGAGAGTGACATAAAACACTTAAATTCAAACCTATTTAGTATCTTCACAAGGCACAGACCCAGAATGTGAAGCAACACTCCCTATTGTGAACTTGAGAGAAAGCTTTATATATAATATACCCAACATGTCCTGAGTCAATGTTACCCAAACAAAACTTAAGAGTACAATAAGTGTCAATCATGAACATCTATATAATATAAAACTAGGCAATAAGAAATAGCCATTAGAGCTCAGACTACATTAACATCTGCCTATAGTATACAGATACGGTTTTATAAAGTATGCACTGACAGTAGTTTGTTTATGGCTATACACTTATAATTTAGTGGTCTCTTAACACTAACTGTATAAATACAATATTGAGCTCAAATATTATCTGTAGAAGCCAACGCAGAAAAAATCAAATAGAACAGTGTGAAGGAGCATACCAACAGCATAGTTAATCACTTTTTCTCTTACTGTACAACAGTTAAATGAGTGAAATAAACATAGATATAGAACAGTAAAGTTATCTGGGTACTATTAAACTCCGAACAACATGTTGCTAGATTGTATTATGACTCTGAGTCAATTTCAAAACACCACTCAGGTTAAGTTGCGATATGAGTAATTCAAGGTCTGAAACACAAGAGTCCCGCTTATGAGACAAACAGAAGGGCGCAGACCTCCAATAACTTATGTCCGTCTTGAGAGCCGTAATAATTAAACAAAGTGAGCTACTGATAGGGAGCAGATAGAGTATAGTAATAAACCAAAGTAATACCGCCAACTGTGCAGTTAGTAAATATATTCAAACCAACATGAACAGATGTTGTAAATACAGTGTGTTACAGCTAAGCGGCATAGTAATCTATACCATAGTCATAACAGGGTATCTTAGGGATAATATCTTTGTATTGCCTTGAATTTGTTAGGAGAGCAACTGTCCGGTAGGAAGAGTTCATAAATACTTAGCCAAGTCCTTGTACCATATTACCAGCCACAGAAGTACCCACCAAGGTAGCTGAGTGGATATATCTTTGTGCTTAGCCAACTCCAACTCTTGAGGTTTTAACTTCCAGGTGTTTAGCAAGGGCCAGGTTGTGAATCGTAGGTAAACTGTAATCTAACATCGGGCAACCAATGTCGCCAAGTGGCAAGAAGAATCGCAGGACGTTCCTGGGGTAAGTATTCACCAAGGCCTCATTCTGATATGCTCTGCGTTCCCTCCGATCACCTCCAGACTGAGCCGCAGTAAGCACAGTACCTTGTTGGCCAAACATAGCAAGCTCTGCATAGTGAGTAGAAAGCTCCAGCTGCGGAACTATTAGAGACATGCCTTTTGTCATTTAAGAACGAAGAGTCTCTGATTCGGCAAAATTTTGTTTAGTAAATGTGGGCGATATAGTAGCATTCAACTCCATAGCCAGGATTGAGGGGCATATCCCCGCCTCATCCCCTGAGATATTCTGAATGCTTGCATTCACTGCAGCTCCATGCGTGTTGGTATGGCCTTCTCCTCTATAACACTGCGCAGGCATGGCCTCTGTTAACTGCTCAGTCCCAGGAGTCTCTCCCATCCCCAGCCCGGGTCTGCTTAGATCCCCCTGGAGGGCAAATGACAAAGAGTGTTCCAATCTGTCATAGTGCTCGCTTACGATACGGAGCATTTCTGATTCCCAGAAGGAGGTCATCTTTATTATTGAAGTGCAGTAGGGAAAAAAGATGGCGCCTCAGCTTCTCTCCCGCTGCGTAACTCACAGATTGCTGCTGGCAAGAACCGCTCTGCTGAGAAACAGGGAAACTCCTCTGTCCAAAAGTCTGTTGATACCAAGACCCTCACAGTAACACAAAATATTGGCAAAAGTAGAAGAAAAAATGGGCTAAAAATATAGCTAATTAAAATGATTTAGCAGGAGCCACTGTTTGATGCGACTGCTGTCGAGCCCGGCTTGCTCCGCCCCCATGTAATTGTATTTAATTGTAGTTATTTGTAGGTAATTTATTTAATTAATTTAATGATAGTGTAGTGTTAGGTTTAATTGTAACTTAGGTTAGGATTTATTTTACAGATTATTTGGTATTTCTTTTAGCTAGGTAGTTATTAAATAGTTAATAACTATTTAATAACTATTCTAACTAGCTAAAATAAATACCAAGTAACCTGTAAAATAAATATAAATCCTAAAATAGCTACAATATAATTATTATTTATATTGTAGCTTTCTTAGGGTTTATTTTACAGGTAAGTATTTAGTTTTAAATAGAAATAATTTATTAAAGTATAGTGTAGTGTTAGGTGTAATTGTAACTTAGGTTAGTTTTTATTTTACAGGTAAATTTCTCTTTATTTTAATAGGTAGCTATTAAATAGTTAATAACAATTTAATAGCTATTGTACCTAGTTAAAATAAATTGAAAGTTGCCTGTAAAATAAAAATAAATCCTAAGATAGCTACAATATAATTATTATTTATATTGTAGCTATATTAGGGTTTATTTTAAAGGTAAGTATTTAGTTTTAAATAGGATTAATTTAGTTAATAAGAGAAATATTATTTAGATTTATTTAATTAATATTTAAGTTAGGGGGGTGTTAGGGTTAGTGTTAGACTTAGGTTTAGGGGTTAATAATATTATTACAGTGGCGGCGGTGTAGGGGGGCAGGATAGGGGTTAATACATTTATTATAGGTGGTGACGGTGAATGGGGGGCAGATTAGGGGTTAATAAGTTTAATATAGGTTGCGGCGGGTTCCGGGAGCAGCGGTTTAGGGGTTAATACATTTATTTAGTTGCGGCGAGGTCCGGGATCAGCAGGATAGGGGTTAATAACTTTATTATAGAGGGCGGCGGTATAGGGGGGGCAGGATAGGGGTTTTAGGTATAATGTAGGTGGCGGCGGGGTCCGGGAGTGGCGGTTTAGGTGTTAATACATTTATAAGAGTTGCGACGGGGTCTAGGAGTGGTGGTTTAGGGGTTAATAACTTTATTGAGTTGCGGGGGGCTCCGAGGGCACCGGTATAGGGGGTAGAACAGTGTAGTTTAGTGTGGGTGCTTAGTGACAGGCTAGCAATAAAGCTGTCAAAAAGCCGAAGAGCAGCAAGATCGGATGAGTGATAACTCTCACAATCCGCTGATCATCGCCCGGTACTTGGTGCGCGTTTTTTGACAGCTTTATTGATAACTAAGGCAAAATTTTTCAGGTCCGCGGCGGCGATGGTAGGCGAGCTTAGGCGGGCGTTTTGAACCGGCGAAGGCAGGAAATGTAGACGTGTTGATAACTAGAGCCCCATAATCTCTTTAGAAAAATACAAAACATTACTAAATATGTACATCCTATCAGTTAGTTAACGACTCAATCTCTCAATAAATTCTTTCAAAACATTTGACATTCAATTTCCCTGTTCATTCCAAATGGATATAGTGAGTTAAATTTGAAAATCAAAAAACTCTCCCTTTCTTTTAGGAGCTCCTTCTAGGTCTCTCTATGTGCTCAATTATTTGAAATCTCAATTGCTCTCACAAAATGATGGGATACAGGAGACTTCATCTCACCTCCTCTAATATTGGTCTTTTGCTCATTATTTCTGTGAAAACAACAATTTAAGGGAAACACTTCTAAGATGCAATATAAGCTACACCTAAAAATTATAACCTTCCTCAAGATGTAAATAGTAATAAAGAAAACAGACAATAAGGTGAGCGCTAAATTAATAGCAAATTGAGAAAATAAAAAATGTGATAATGTATAAAAAATGTATATGATACCTAATATATAAGGTGAGCACTAAATGAGATAGTATAAAATGTAATAATTTACGATAACTGTTATACTATATAAAGGACTAAAAGAGACCTAAAGCTCTGTTTTTATATGTAGGTGAGTGAATTCATAAAAACATTAAAAACACTAAACCTTGCAAGGTATTAGCTGCTAACAACTAAAATGGCCTTGAGTGAGATGCAATATGTCAGGAACAATATTTTAAGAACAATATGTGCAAACAATTAAAATAACAACAATATCTAAAAAAAATCTATAAAATTAGAAGTGCATTTCTTGATAGGAGTACAATGCAAGTCTAAAATAATGTCTCTTAGAACGGTGGTTAAATAACCATAAACGGTACCTTATAGACAAGGAGCCCAAAAAATCAGTTTGCGAGGATGAGGAGGTATATCTTTCAACAACCGCTAATAAAAGAACAAGGATAAAAAAGTGTTGATTTTGATGATTTTGCAGGTTAGGATGAGCAGTTATATCTTTCAACAATCGCTAATGAAAGAACAAGGATAAAGTGTTGGTTTTGCAGGTTTTTTTCATAGATTTTTTAGATATTGTTGTTATTTTAATTGTTTGCACATATTGGGGTCGATCCGATAAAAATCGTCGCCCGCAAAAGCCGGCGACGCCAATATTTACGCTGGTTTGGTATCACATATACGGCGTAACCTAGAAGTTACGCCCGTATATTTCTGCCGTCGCCCGTAGTTTTTTGGGCCATAGGCAGGTATACCAAACCAGCGCAGTTTGGTATCCAATATGCAGCGTAAGGACTTACGTGGCGAAAATGGAGAAATCTTACTCCATTTTCACCTCGCCACAAAAAGCAGCCGTAAGAAGCCTTACGCTGACTATTGGAGCCCCGTAACTCCCTAAACTAGCTAGAAAATAAACCTAACACCTAACGCATGCGCAATGTCTATCTACCTGTCACCCGCGATCTGCTAAATAAAACCTAACACCTAACGCATGCGCAATGTCTATCTAACTGTCAACTGCGATCCCCCCCCCCCCCGAAATCCCTAATAAAGTTATTAACCCCTAAACCGCCGCTCCCGGACCCTGCCGCCATCTACATAAACTAGCCCCCTACTGTGAGCCCCTAAAACCGCCGCCATCTACCTTATCTATCCCCTAATCTGACCCCTTACACCGCCGCCACCTATATAAAAATTATTAACCCCTAATCTAATCCCCCTATACCGCCGCCAGCTATATTAATATTATTAACCCCTAATGTAAGCCCCTTACACCGCCGCCATCTCTATTAAAATTATTAACCCCTAATTTAATCTACCTACCCCGCCGCCAGCTATATTATCTATATTAACCCTAAGTATATTATAGTTAATATAGTTATTACATTATATATATTAACTATATTAACCCTAATTATATTAGGGTTAATATAGTTAATATAGTTACTATAGTATTTATATTAACTATATTAACTCTATCTAACCCTAACACCCCTAACTAAATTTATATTAAATTAATCTAATTCATATTATAAACTAAAATATTCCTATTTAAATCTAAATACTTACCTATAAAATAAACCCTAAGATAGCTACAATATAATTAATAATTACATTGTAGCTATGTTAGGGTTAATATTTATTTTACAGGTAAATTGTTAATTATTTTAACTAGGTATAATAGCTATTAAATAGTTATTAACTATTTAATATCTACCTAGTTAAAATAATTACCCAATTACCTGTAAAATAAATCCTAACCTAAATTACACCTACACTATCAATAAATTAAAGAAACTACAAATATCTATCTAAAAATACAATTAAATTAACTAAACTAAATTACAAAAAAAAACACTAAATTACAAAAAATAAAAAAAAGATTACAAGATTTTTAAGCTAATTACACCTATTCTACGCCCCCTAATAAAATAATAAAGCCCCCCAAAATAAAAAAATGTCCCTGCCCTATTCTAAATTTAAAAAAGTTCAAAGCTCTTTACCTTACCAGCCCTTAAAAGGCCCTTTGTGGGGCATGCCCCAAAGAATTCAGCTCTTTTGCATTTAAAAACATATACAATACCCCCCCCATTACAACCCACCAGCCACATACCCCTATTCTAAACCCACCCAAACCCCCCTTAAAAAAGCCTAACACTACCCCCCTGAAGATCTCCCTACCTTGTCTTCACCACACCGGGCCGAACTCCTCATCCGATCCGGACGATGTCTTGCTCCAAGCGGCAAAGAAGAATTCTTCCTCCAGCGATGTCTTCCTCCAAGCGGAAAAGAAGAATTCTTCCTCCCGGCGACGTCTTCTTCCAAGCTGCAGCAAAGTCTTCTTCCTTCCGGCAGCATCTTCCATGAAGCGGCATCTTCAATCTTCTTTCTTCGCTCCGCCACCGCGGAGCATCCATCCCGGCCGACGACTGAACGACGAATGAGGTACCTTTAAATGACATCATCCAAGATGGCGTCTGCTGAATTTCGATTGGCTGATAGGATTCTACCAGCCAATCGGAATTAAGTTAGAAAAATCTGATTGGCTGATTGAATCAGCCAATCAGATTCAAGTTCAATCCGATTGGCTGAACCAATCAGCCAATCAGATTGAACTTGAATCTGATTGGCTGATTCAATCAGCCAATCAGATTTTTCTACCTTAATTCCGATTGGCTGATAGAATCCTATCAGCCAATCCGAATTCGACGGACGCCATCTTGGATGACGTCATTTAAAGGAACCTCATTCGTCGGGAAGTCGTCGTGCCGGAAGGATGCTCCGTGGCAGAGGAGCGAAGTAAGAAGATTGAAGATGCCGATTTGCTTGAAGACGTCGCCGATGGAAGAAGACTTTCTGCCGCTTGCTTCAAGACATCACCCGGATGGAAGAAGACTTCACTGCCGCTTGCTGGAACACATCGCCTGGATCGGATGAGGAGTTCGGCCCGGCGGGGTGAATACAAGGTAGGGAGATCTTCAGGGGGGGTAGTGTTAGGTTTATTTAAGGGGGGTTTGGGTTAGATTAGGGGTATGTGGGTGGTGGGTTGTAATGTTGGGGGGTGGTATTGTGGGGTTTTTTGCAGGCAAAAGAGCAGTTTTCTTTGGGGCATGCCCCCACAAAAGGCCCTTTTAAGGGCTGGTAAGGTAAAAGAGCTTTGAACTTGTTTTAATTTAGAATAGGGTAGGGAATTTTTTTATTTTGGGGGGCTTTATTATTTTATTAGGGGGCTTAGAATAGGTGTAATTAGCTTAAAAATCTTGTAATCTTTTTTTTATTTTTTGTAATTTAGTGGGGTTTTTTGTAATTTAGTTTAGTTTATTTAATTGTATTTTTAGATAAATATTTGTAGTTTATTTAATTTATTGATAGTGTAGGTGTATTTGTAACTTAGGTTAGGATTTATTTTACAGGTAATTGGGTAATTATTTTAACTAGGTAGCTATTAAATAGTTAATAACTATTTAATAGCTATTATACCTAGTTAAAATAATTAACAATTTACCTGTAAAATAAATATAAACCCTAACATAGCTATAATGTAATTATTAATTACATTGTAGCTATCTTAGGGTTTATTTTATAGGTAAGTATTTAGATTTAAATAGGAATATTTTAATTATTAATATTAGATTTATTTTAATAAGAGTTTAGTTAGGATGTTAGAGTTAGATAGGGTTATTATACTTAATATATATATAATATAATAACGATATTAACTATATTAACCCTAATATAATTAGGGTTAATATAGTTAATATAGCTGGCGGCGGTGTAGGGGGATTAGATTAGGGGTTAATACATTTATTATAGGTGGCCGCGGTGTAGGGGGATGTAGATTGTAGGCAAAAGAGCAGTTTACTTTGTGACAAAGCCCCGCCAGAAGCCCTTTTAAGGGCTGGCAAAAGAGCTGTTACTTTGGGGCATGCCCCGCAAAAAGCCCTTTTAAGGGCTGGCAAAAGAGCTGTTACTTTGGGGCAATGCCACGCAAAAAGCCCTTTTCAGGGCTATTTGTAGGGTTAGACTTAGGTTTAGTGGTAGGGATAGTTTAGTATTTTAGGGGTTAAATAATTTAATATAGATGGCGGCTGGGTAGGGGGATTAGATTAGGGGTTAATAATTTTAAAATAGCGGCGGGGTAGGGGCTCACTTTAGGGGTAGGTAAGGTAGATGGCGGCGCTGTCAGGGGCTCACTTTAGGGGGTTATAGATTTAATATAGCTGGCAGCGGTTTAGGGGTTAATAACTTTATTAGGTAGCGGCGGTTTAGGGGTTAATACATATTTTATTGTTAGGATAGTGAGGGGGGATAGCGGATAGAGGGTTAGACGTGTCGGGCTATGTTAGGGAGGCGTGTTAGACGTGTCGGGCTATGTTAGGGAGGCGTGTTAGACAGTGCGGGTGATTTAGACTTTAGTCAGGTTTTGTAGGCGCCGGCAGTTTCTAACGTGCCGCAAGTCACTGGCGACGCCAGAAATTTGCACTTGCGCAGATTTCTGGACATCGCTGGTTTGTCAGACTTACGGCACGTTAGCATCTGACGGCGACATATATGGGATAGCTCGAGTTGCGAGCTGAAACTGCGGGCGATGCGGGTTCCCTCGCTTGCGCCGCAAACTGCGATCTATATCGGATCGCGCCCATTGTTCTTAAAATATTGTTCCTGACATATTGCATCTCACTCAAGGCCATTTTAGTTGTTAGCTAATACCTTGCAAGGTTTAGTGTTTTTAATGTTTTTATGAATTCACTCACCTACATATAACAGTGTTTACATTTTTAAACAGAGCTTTAGGTCTCTTTTAGTCCTTTATATAGTATTACAGTTATCATAAATTATTAAATTTTATACTATTTCATTTAGTGCTCACCTTATATATTAGGTATCATATAAATTTTTTATACATTATCACATTTTTTATTTTCTCAATTTGCTATTAATTTAGCACTCATTAGTTCAGACCCTAATCATTCTGGTACATTCACCTATATAGATTTTTGCACATGGGCACTTAATTAAAGGGACAGTCAAGTCCAAAAAAAACTTTCATGTTTTAAATAGGAAATGTCATTTTAAACAACTTTCGAATTTACTTTTATCACCAATTTTGCTTTGTTCTCTTGGTATTCTTAGTTGAAAGCTAAACATAGGAGGTTCCTATGCTAATTTCTTAGACCTTGAAGACTGCCTCTAATCTAAATGCATTTTGACCTTTAGAGGGCATTAGTTCATGTGTTTCATATAGATAACATTGAGCTCATACATGTCAAGTTACCCTGGAGTGAGCACTGATTGGCTAAAATGCAAGTCTGTCAAAAGAACCGAAATAAGGGGGCAGTTTACAGATACACGGTAATTACAGTGATAAAAAGTATATTTCTAAAAAAGTGTTGGTTATGCAAAACTGGGGAATGGGTAATAAAGGGATTATCTTTCTTTTTAAACAACAAAAATTGTGGTGTTGACTGTCCCTTTAAGCATAATCTGTATTACAAGAGTGATAACCCAGGATTTTTAATTTTCTGACCACTCTGGGGATGGTGAAAATATTCACCTTTAATCATGTTGATGCAATTGCAACAACCAAGACGGGGTAGCGGCCTACTTTAGGAGTGAGCAGATACATCTGTTTCATTTGTTTACCAGATCCCACATCTGTTTTGACAATCTGATTCCTAATATTTTTGCTCCTCCTATAGGCTGGCATTGGTCCCTGTTTAAACTCCTCTACCTGCGGATTTAGATCCTTTAAAACATTCCAATGTCTGTTAATAATCTTTATAATCTTTTCACTAAGAGGACTATATTGAGAGACAAATAACAATCTTTTCTCCTTACCTACTCGTTTTCTTATTTTTTGTTTACCCTATGGTGTCTCTAGAGATTTCCCTTACTTTTTCATTCTGTTCCTTTATCATTGATTCTGGATAACCTCTCTCCATGAACAGCTACCCCATCTCCTTAAGTCTGGTATCTTCTTTCTCCTCAACTGATACGATCTTCCTAACTCTCAATAGCTGACTTTTTGGAAAACTCTTTATTAAGGCCAGAGGGTGGGCACTATGATAGTTTAGGAGCTATTTCTATTGCTCCCTTTCCTAAATAAGTCTACCTGTAATTCCCTCCCTTTCTTCCATACTGTAGTATCCAGAAAGTCGATCGATTCTTCACTGTGGGCCATTTTAAACTTAATATGTCTTGTGGCACTATTCATATCATAAAAGAAAGACTCCGGAGAGGCCATGTTGCCCCCCCATATGCCAAAAATATCGTCTATATATCTTTACCAGCAAAGTCCATGCTTTTGAAACAATATATGAGAGTATATAAACTTCTCTACCCCATAGCGGTACCTTGGCATTGCAGATAGAACTGGTCCTGGAAAAGGAAATAGTTACAGTGTAAAATTAGCTCTAATAGTTCCATCACAAATTTACTTTGAACATCAGTGCACATATTACTTGAACATATAGTGCTGTAAACAGCATCCATTCCACTTGTATATGTGATGGAAGTATAGAGGCTATTTACATCCCATGAAAACAGTATGAATTTTCACTCTCTAGATTCAAATTCTCCAATTTAGTCAAAAAGTTGCCAGTATCTTTGATATAAGATGCTCACTGAGCTACCAAATGTCTAAAAATTCAATCAAGGTAGATAGATGTATTGGTTAATATAGAATTCACACTAGCCACTATAGGGCGACCAGGGGGAAATTTACCATCCTTGTGGATCTTGGGAAGTGTGTAGAAAACAGGTATCACAAAACTTTCTAGAATTAAAAAAGTAACCTCCTTTTTGGTCAAAAGACCATTCTTATATGGCTTATCTAGACACTTACCCAACTCCCTTTTAATGTCAAATGATGGATCCCTAGAGAGTGGAGCATAAACATCTATATCCCCTAATTGTATAATAATCTCATCTATGTAATATGATCTGTCAAGTATGACGGTAGCCTCGCCCTTATCTGCCGGCTTACAAATTATGCTTTTATTCAATTTCAATTCTTTAAGGGCTTGCAATTCTTCCTTAGTTAAATTCTGAATTCTATTACTACTATGCTTATTTGCTATAGATTTCAATTGTATAAACGTTTCTATTGAGTGATTCTGAGTACTGAGAGTAAAATTGCTTCTGATAAAAGACAATATATTTTCATTACAGTTTACTTTCTCAATCACATCCTCTTTACATTGCTGTGCAAAAAACATTTTTAACCTTATAGTCCGAAAAAAGTATTGTAAATCTTTCTGTAAGGTAAAGAAATCACAGTTCATGGAGGGGCAGAAAGATAACCCCTTATTTAATACCCTTAGCTCAGATTGTGTAAGGGATTGAGAGGATACATTTACCACTATTGATGGCGATTGCGGTTGCACGTTGTCCTGCATGCTTCCTCTCTCCTCTGACCCGGTCTTGCACCATCCACGACAAAGGTTTCTGCCTCCCCGCTTGTACTTCCTTCTGATTCCCCCGACAAGGTATCCGTATTGGAAGCCGAACTTCCGGCATCGCCACGTGGTCGGTGATTCCTTCGCCTATTGGTCATCACGCCTCTCCTTCTTTCATCATATGGATGCGCTCAGAACCATCTATATACATCACCATCTGCATAATCCTGTTTATCCTGGAAGAACTTTTGCCTTTAACAGGCTTCTATGGTCTTCCTTAGATCTTACATGGAGGTCTTTACAGTAGTTAGGAGTTTCTCCACCTCCTCCAATGACGTCATGCTTTTCAATGCTCCCTCAAGTTGTGCAAGCTCCTCCTTCTGTGCATCTAATTCACGTTGTATTCCATGGTCCGAACCATCAAATCAAACAAGCACTTTAGAATGCACATAAACTTGTCACAGTACTCCTTATTTTCTTTCATCAAGGTTGGTCTATATAGGTGAATCTACCAGAAGGATTAGGGACAGAATTAATGAGCATAAATCCAATATTAGAGGAGGTGAGATGAAGGCTCCTGTATCTCAATTGAGATTTCAAACCATTGAGCACATATAAAGACCTAGAAGGGGAGGCAATAGGATTAAGCTCCTAAAAGAAAGGGAGAGATTTTGAATATTTAAACTTAACTCTAGAGAGCCATTAGGAATGAACAAGGAAATTGAATGTCAAATGTTTTGAAAGGATTTTTTGAGAGATTGAGTGGTTAACTAACTGATAGGATGTATATATTTATTAATGTTTTGTATTTTTCTAAAGAGATTATGTATGTGCATACTGCACAGTGATTGATTGTTGCAATTTTATGTGCACTAGGTTTTTGTATATATATTAGGAGTTTGTTATGGGTGTTATGTTTAGCTTATATGCAACTCTATTATTTATTTCTATTGCACTTGTTTCCTGTTTGGCATTTCCTGTTCCTGTTAGTTCTCTGCTAAGATCATGGCTTCTGTACACTAATGCTTGTACTGTCATTATTTACACCACATGAAACATGGTGTCAGAAGTATCTGAATCTGCGCTGTTTCTATACATCTGATGCTAAGAACTTGCCAGACTTGCAGTGAGAGACTTTAGAGCTGATTGTGCCTCCTGTAGCAATTGCAGTCCTGTGCTGAAAGCTGAGCACTGAAAGCAAGAAAACCAGCACCATGGCAGCTGCTAACAGCATTCCACTGCCTGAGGCAATGAGGGTGAGTGGGGATTGCAGAAGTAACTGGGACAACTTCAGAGCTGAGTTTGAAGATTACTCCCTAGCCACAGGGTTAAATGAGAAGCCTGCAGCAGTGCAAGCAGCTACACTGAGGAGGGTGATGGGCAGTGAATGCCACCATGTTTATAAGCATAATTTAAACCTCACAGAGGAGCAGAAGAGTGACACGGCTAAGAGAAAAAGCTGCAAGCTGTGAGTATGGCTATCTGAGAGATGAACTTATTCGTGACAAAATAGTTCTAGGTATTAATAGTGAAAGCACATGACGCCGCCTATTGAGGGAACATGATTTAAACCTACAAGCAGCAATTGAGATATGTCGCACTGCAGAACTTACTGACAAACATATGAGAGCTATGGAGCAGGATAAACAGACTGACAGTATCAATGCAGCCTCCAAGCAACAGCTAGGCTTGAAGAACCACCAGCACAAGTTTCAGCACAAAAATCACCTACGCAACTCACCTATGAGCAAGCCTGCATCCTGCAAGTACTGTGGCAGTGTGCATGTACGAGAGAAAGAACAGTGCCCTGCTTATGGGAAAATCTGTAGAGCATGTGGTGGACTAAATCATTTTGCTGGAGTATGTCTGTCAAGTAGAATGGAAGCAAGAAAGATGCACACAATTGAGCAAACGTTAGATTCTGAGGATGCACATTGACATAGTACTGAGGTGGTTTACTCAAAAGAATGCATTGGTGCTGTAAAATCTAAGGGCCAAAAATGGTTTGTAAATCTCAGACTAAATAATATATGCCAACCCTGCCATGAGTTTAAAAGACAAGATGAAACTGGCACCTAGGGTACCTCTTCAGCCAAGTAGCACTAAATTGAAGTTATATTCAGGGGAACTAATGGATTCATTGGGACTTTTCCAAACAGAATGCAGCATACGTGAACGTATTCACAAACTTGAGTTTGAGATTGTTGAGGCCAATCAGAAACCGCTATTGTCTGGTTCAACATGTGAGTGCCTGGGTCTGATGCAGTTCACCATTCCTGCTGAACTACACAATGTTGATAATCAGCCTGCAAAATCCCTGACTAGGCCACTGACAAAACAGCAAATCCTAAGTGTCTATAATTATGTGTTTGATGGCCCAGTAGTATCTGTTCCAGGAGAGGTACATTTTGAACTTGATCCTAGCATTACACCAGTACAATGTGCCCCATGCAATGTGCCAGTAGCCATTAAGCCGCAGGTCAAAGCACAACTGGATAAGTATGAAGCTGAAGAACATCTTACTTCAGTATCAGAGCCTATGGTTTGGATAAGCAACATGGTAGTTATTAGGAAGCCTGAGAAGATCGGAATTTGCATTGATCACAAGTTTCTGAACATGGCCCTGAAACGGTCACACTACTTAATGCCAACACTTGACGACGTTTTGCACAAACTACCCAAAGCACGGATTTTTACACTTGTTGATGCAAGAGATGCCTTTTTACAGTGCAAACATGACCACCTTCTGGACTCCTTGGGGCAGAAAGAGAAGGCTGAAACTGCCATTTGGAGTCTCTGTAGCACCGGAGGTGTATCAGCGAAAGCAGCATGAACTATTATGTGGGCCGATGACATTCTTATAGTTGGCTGTGGTAATACAGATGAAGAAGTTGAGCATGACCATGATGAGAATCTTAAAGCTCTACTGGATCGTTGCAGGCAGGTGATGCTGAGACTCAGCGTAAAGAAATTGCAGTTCAAGGTGCAAGATGTTTGTTTCCATGGACATATCCTGTCCTCACAAGGCTTAAAAGCTGACCCAGATAAGATTAGAGCCATTGTAGACATGCCACACCCTGGTGACGCCAAAGCGGTACAGCGTTTTATTGGCTTTGTCACATACCTAGCAAAATTCATGCCGCACTTGTCTGAGGTGTGTCAGCCATTGAGAAGACTTCTGGACAAAGATGCAGTTTGGCACTGGCTTCCCAAGCATGACCAGGCAGTGGAGGAGATAAAATGCTTGGTCACCGCTGCCCCAGTGTTGAAATATTATGATGTCACAAAACCTGTGGCAATACAAAGTGACTCAAGCAAAAATGGCCTAGGATGTTGTCTATTGCAAGAAGATCAGCCAGTTGCATATGCGTCCAGAGCTCTTTCGTCAGCTGAGCAGAATTATGCTCAAATTGAAAAGGAATGTTTAAGCATTGTGTTTGCTTGCCAGCGTTTTCATCATTATCTTTATGACCGGGATACAATCAGAGCTGAAACTGATCACAAACCGCTAATTGCCATATTCAAAAAGCCCCTTTTATGTGCTCCCAAGCGTTTGCAGAGCATGATGCTTACATTGCAGCATTACAACCTCAATGTTGTCTACAAGCCAGGATGTGAAATGTATATCAGTGATACCCTGAGCAGAGCTACAATGGATCATGTGGCACCCAGAGGTGAGCATGAGCATCATACAGTTTGTTTGCTTCAACAGGAACAAACTTTCTTTGCTGAAGTCAATCAAGCGGACTATCTAAATGTCACAGATCAGCGGCTACATCAGCTCATACAGCACACAGACAGAGATGCAACTTTACAAGCACTGAAGTCTATTGTTCTGATTGGGTGGCCAGATGAAAAGGATGTAGCACCTGCAATTGTGAAAGAATATTGATCCTTCAGAGATGAGAGCAGCGTACAAAATGGTATCTTATACAAAGGTCAAAGAGTCATAATACCAAAGTCACTTAGAGCAGAGATGTTATTACGCATACACTCAAGTCACATTGGGGGTGAGGCATGCTACAGACAAGCTCGTGATACTCTTTACTGGCCCAACATTCAAGGTGCAGTCAAAGACTTTGTCAGCAATTGTCCCACTTGCAATGAATATGCACATTTGCAACAAAAATAAACCATGATGTCACATGAGATACCTACACGTCCTTGGCAGATCGTCAGTATAGACTTATTCAATTACGCAGGAAAAGAATATCTGATATTAGTTGATCATTACTCAGACTTCTGGGAAATTGAAATTCTTCCTGACTTATCCACTGAAACTACAGTTAAGAGGTGCAAGGCTCAGTTTGCACGTCATGGACAACCAGATAAAGTGATCTCTGATAACGGCCCTCAGTTTGCAAGCTTACAATTCAGGAAATTTGCCACTGAATGGGAGTTTGAGCATGTGACTTCTTCACCACGTCAAACACAGGCTAATGGCAAAGCTGAATCTGCTGTGAAGATTGTTAAAAATGTATGCAAGAAAGCACAAAGTGATGGTAAAGACACATGGAAGGCCATCTTACATTGGAGAAACACTCCAACCAAGGGCATGGATAGTAGTCCAGCACAGAGACTGATGTCAAGGAGATTAAAGACCTCCTTGCCAGTTGCCAACAAGCTACTTGAACCCTCTGTGATACATGTTATACCAGAAAAGTTACAACTTAAGAGGCAAGTGTTCAAGGCACGATATGACACATCTGCCAGAGATTTGCCTGAATTGAATATTGGGGAACGAATCCGTATGAAACCCCTGCCTGGAGATCGAACAAGTCTTTGGAGAATGGGTACCTGTCTGCAAAAAGTTGCACCACGCTCCTATCTTGTGGACATTGAAGGAACCCTCTATCGCCGCAATCGTGTGGATCTGCGAGTGGCTGAGCAGCCTGATTCTCAATATCCAGTTGACAGACCAGACTCATCTGATATTATAAGGGCACACTCACCCATTGGCAGTAAGGAATGTACAGAGGTGATGCCACAGACTAATATTAATGACAGTCCTGAGCAAGCAGGTATACCTCATGGCAGCCAAGCACAGAGCATGCCAGCAAGTATTGAGAAGAGCCCATTAAGCTCAGAGAGGGTTAAGAAACTCTTTGTAAAAGGAGGGCTAGTCTTCACCCGTAGTGGCAGACATTCACAACCGCCCAAGAGACTTAACCTGTAGAATGTGTTATTACAAGGACTCATCCAAATTTCACAATGTTGATTTATTAACACTAAAAGAGGGAGATGTTATGGGTGTTATGTTTAGCTTATATGCAACTCTATGATTTATTTCTATTGCACTTTTTTACTGTTTGGCATTTCCTGTTCCTGTTAGTTCTCTGCTAAGATCATGGCTTCTGTTCACTAATGCTTGTACTGTCATTATTTACACCACATGAAACAGAGTTCACCAGTAGATGGAGCTGTAATGAGACTGAATTTATGATTAAAGGTATATAATAAGTTAAAATTTACCTGAGAGTAGAAACTCCGCTCATGTTGGCTTTAAATAAGGTTAACACAATGGGGGGTAGTTATCAAGCCGTCAACCTCAAATACGCTGGAATTCCGCAGCGTATTTGTGGCGAGGCTGATTCGCCTTAGTTATCAAAGGCTAGAGACCGGCAATAGTAGAATTCTGTGACATAAGCTTCGATCCGCCGGACTCAGTCCGACACAGATCGATGCTTACATCACTACAGATGTTCCGCACACAAGTGCGGCACAATCTGACTACTTTTGCTAGTTATCAAAAAACTAGCAGGTACGCTCGGCACTTTTCCGACCCAGCGTACCTGGTTTTCAATCCACCGCCCTGAAGGCGGCGGATCCCATAGGAATCAATGGGAGTCTGACCATAGCGAAAGTACAAGTTCGCTGCTGCCAGACATCCCATTGATTCCTACGGGAGCTGTCTGCACCTAACACCCTAACATGTACCCTGAGTCTAAACACCCCTAATCTGTCCCCCCTACACCGCCGCAACAAAATAAAGTTATTACCCCCTAAACCGCCGCTCCTGGAGCCCACCGCAAGCTACTCTATACATATTAACCCCTAAACCGCCGCTCCCAGACCCCGCCGCCACCTACATGATACCTATTAACCCCTATCCTGCCCCACCTATACCGCCGCCCTCTATAATAAAGTTATTAACCCCTATCCTGCTGATCCCGCACCTCGCCACAACTAAATAAATAGTTTAACCCCTAAACCGCCGCTCCCGGATCCCGCCGCAACCTATATTAAACTTATTAACCCCTAATCTGCCCCCCCCTACACCGTCGCCACCTATAATAAATTTATTAACCCCTATCCTGCCCCCCACTACACCGCGGCTACTGTAATAAATTTATTAACCCCTAAACCTAAGTCTAACACTAACCCTAAAACCCCCCTAACTTAAATATTAATTAAATAAATCTAAATAATATTTATATTATTAACTAAATTAATCCTATTTAAAACAAAATACTTACCTATAAAATAAACCCTAATATAGCTACAATATAAATAATAATTATATTGTAGCTATCTTAGGATTTATTTTTATTTTACAGGTAACTTTCAATTTATTTTAACTAGGTGCAATAGCTATTAAATAGTTATTAACTATTTAATAGCTACCTAGCTAAAATAAAGATAAATTTACCTGTAAAATAAAAACTAACCTAAGTTACAATTACACCTAACACTACACTATACTTTTATAAATTATTCCTATTTAAAACTAAATACTTACCTGTAAAATAAACCCTAAGGCCTAGATTTAGAGTTGGGCGGTAGCCGTCAAAACCAGCGTTAGAGGCTCCTAACGCTGGTTTTTACCGCCCTCTGGTATTTGGAGCCAGTCATTAAAGGGTCTAACGCTCACTTTACAGCCGCGACTTTTCCATACCGCAGATCCCCTTACGTCATTTGTGTATCCTATCTTTTCAATGGGATCTTTCTAACGCCTGTATTTAGAGTCGTGGCTGAAGTGAGCGTTAGAAATCTAACGACAAAACTCAGCAGAAAAAAGTCAGTAGTTAAGAGCTTTCTGGGCTAACGCCGGTTCATAAAGCTCTTAACTACTGTGCTCTAAAGTACACTAACACCCATAAACTACCTATGTACCCCTAAACCGAGGTCCCCCCACATCGCCGCCACTCAATTAAATTTTTTAACCCCTAATCTGCCGACCGCCACCTACGTTATACTTATGTACCCCTAATCTGCTGCCCCTAACACCGCCGACCCCTATATTATATTTATTAACCCCTAATCTGCCCCCCTCAACGTCGCCTCCACCTGCCTAATCTGCCGAGCGGACTGCACCGCTACTATAATAAAGTTATTAACCCCTAATCCGCCTCACTCCCGCCTCAATAACCCTATAATAAATAGTATTAACCCCTAATCTGCCCTCCCTAACATCGCCGACACCTAACTTCAATTATTAACCCCTAATCTGCCGATCGGAGCTCACCGCTACTCTAATACATTTTTTTTTTTTAAGTATTTTTATTGAGGTATAACAGATCATACATTGAATCGTAATACGTGGTCAAGAACATATCACAATTAGACATATTTCCAACATAACATGTTATATAGAAACCTGACCATTAGCTAAAAACCATAACCTCATCAAATTTTCATTTTTACGGGAGAAATACATAAAAAGAGGAAAGGAAAGAAGAAAAAGAAAGAAGAGAAGAGAAGAATTGTCATTTAGATCATGGAACTCAGACTTCAAGTTTCTCGTATACCCTGTTATCGCAAGCCATCGGACTTCAATATCTATTTAATTATCATATTTGTTATATATATAATCTTCCCAAATAAAGAGAATCTCATGAAAGAAGTCTATGCGTAGTGATTTCATGTAGTGGTATTCCTCTAGTTGAATAGTCTTGTGCATTGTGTCAATCCACTGAGCAATGTTTGGGGTTGAGGATTGTTTCCAAAATTTTGCTATTAGGGTCTTAGCGCTATTGGAAGCAATTTGAAGTATGGACCAATGTGTTGCCAATAGTCTCCTGGGAGGTTTATTTAGGAGCCAGACTAACGGGTCCTGCGGGATAGTGATTCCCAGCATCTTCTCCGTTTGGTTTATAACATCTCTCCAGAAGGGGGAAATGTTTGGGCATAACCACCATATATGTCCCATAGTGCCTCTCCCTCTGTCGCAACGCCAGCATACATCTGATCTTTGAGGGTATAGGGTTTTTAAATGTGTAGGGGTATAATACCAACGATGTAGTATTTTAAAATTAATTTCTAATATTCTAGCTGATGTGGAAGCTTTCATTGTTCTTTTAAATATCATATGCTTCTCCTTTGGGGAGATACTAAGATTCAACTCCGATTCCCATTTTTGAATATAATGGTGTTCTAGGCCTAACGGTTCTTGTTGTAACATGTGGTATATAATTGATAGAGTGTGTCTAATCGGTTGTGTAGACATGCATAGTTTCTCAAAATTGGTAGGTGATCTCAACAGATTATTTTTCCCTTTGTGGTTCTGAAGAAAAGAGTGTGCTTGCAAATAGAAAAACCAATTATTAAATAGATGTAGGTCATCTTCTAGGAGTTTCAACCTTGTGTGCATTTTGCCTCCCTCTGATAATACAAAGAACGGTAAGTTGCTCCGTTTGTCTAGGGGGTCTAATTTAGTAAGTCCCAATCCTGGAAGAAATTCTGAATTTCCAAGCAAGGGTGTCAATGGGGATGGTATAGAGGATAGCATGGGATATTTTACTAATAACCTATTCCACATTTTGTATGTCTCCTCTGTAATAAAATTACCCACCATTCTCAGACAGCTTTCAGAGCCATCTAGCCAACACAAAGAACCCAGATGAGAACACTGATGCATTTGGTGTTCAATCCTCACCCAAATTTTGTCAAGGTAATTAGTGTTCCAGTCTACTACCCACTGTAAGAAGGTCGCCTGTCTATATTTCTCTAGGTCCGGAACACCCAGACCCCCTGACTCTTTAGGGAGAGTCATTAACTTTCTATTAATTCTGGGGTGTTTCCTATCCCATATATAGTCATTAATTATTCTCTGTAATGAGGGGATATAGGATGGAGGGAGGGGGATTGGTACCGTCTGGAAAACGTACAAAAGTCTGGGCAGTATATTCATAGTGATTGTGCTCATTCTCCCTAGCCAACTAAGGCGTTTAGATCTCCAAGAGCTTAAGTCTGCTACAATGTTCTTTTTAAGAGTTTCATAGTTAAGAGTTAATAAGTCAGCCTGATTATGTGACAGGAAAATCCCCAGATATTTAATAGAAGAGGATTGCCAGCGAAAGGGGCAAATTTGTTTTGTAAGGTTAAGTTCTTCCTTAGACAAGTTAATGTTCATGATTTCAGATTTTGATTGATTAATTAGGAAGTTGGACACAATTCTGAAATCATGGAGTTCTTTCATTAGTTCAGGGATTGACTGGCTAGGTGATGACAATGTAAACAAGATGTCATCCGCGAATAGCGAAAGTTTATAGGTATGGTTCTGAAGGGTTAGACCGCAAATATTTTTATTTTCCCTTATTTTTATTGCCAATATTTCTATAGCGCATGCGAACAGTAGGGGGGATAAGGGACATCCCTGTCTGGTGCCATTTTTAATATAGAAGGGGGCTGAGAGATCTCCATTTACCAGAATGCGCGCGCTTGGGTCATTATATAATGCAAAGATTTTCCCTAAAATACCCTTGCCAAATCCGAATCTTTCTAAAATGTGGTGCAGAAACGTCCAATCTACCCGATCGAACGCTTTCTCAGCGTCTGTGGATACCATCACTATTTGTGAATCAGGAGAAAGCGCATGTTGGATTAAATGAAGGGAACGAATTGTGTTATCTTTAGCCTCCCTATTTATAACAAAACCAACTTGGTCCCCATGTATCAAGTAGGGCATGATAGGGCCTAATCTATTTGCAAGTATCTTGGCAAAGATCTTTGAATCGTTATTTAGCAAAGAGATCAGTCGGTAATTCGTAACCATATCTGTAGGTTTCCCAGGTTTGGGCAGTAATACTATTGTGGCCTCCAATGATTGTTGCAAGAAGGGAGTGGCATCATTTATAACGTTATACATTCTACATAACTGGGGGGCAATTATGGGTTGAAAGCTTTTATAGTACAGGTTGGTGAAGCCATCTGGCCCTGGCGCTTTACCATTAGGTAAGTGTTTGATGACATTAATAACTTCCTCAACTTGGATTGGTCTATTTAATTGTTCTTGTTGTTCTTTTGATAAGGTGGGGATCTGTAAGTTATCTAAATATCTCTTGATATGGGAGCTAAAGGAGTCATCGCGTCTAGTGGCTATGGGGTCAGACTCTTTCAAATTATACAGACCTTCGAAGTATTCTCGAAATGCGTTAGCTATAGAAGTGGTATTGGAACATGTGGAGCCCTTCGCATTTTTAATTGACATAATAAAGGATCTATTTGTTCGTCTACGTAGTTTCCTAGCTAGGAATCTCCCACTCTTATTGTCGCTATCAAAATAAACTTGTTTAAGGCGGAGGGCATTTTTCTTGTATCTATGTAGGAGTTGAGAGTTCATTTCCTGTCTTTTATTACAGAGTTCGGTATACACAGGTTCATCTCCCGGGTTCTGTCTGTGTTGGGACTCCAAAGCAGTAATTTGTTGTAATGTTGTTTCTAATCTAGCTCTTTGTTGCTTGACTTGAAAGCTTTTATGGCTAATACATTCTCCCCTAATGACACTTTTATGTGCCTCCCATACAACTCTTTCGTCCATTTGTGGAGATGAGTTTAGTTCAAAATATTCAGCTAAAGATTTCCCCAATTTTTCATTTATTAGTGTGTCTTCTAATAGGGAGGATTCAAATTTCCAATTAAATGTTTTTTGGGAGATGTTGGGCCAATGTAGACTACAGCTCATAAAGGAATGATCTGACCATGTGCATGTTAGGATCTTGCTTTGTACTATATAGGAGAAACTAGAAACATCCATGAACAGATAGTCTATCCTAGAGTATAACTTGTGCGGGGCAGAATAGAATGTATAGTCTCTTGTATGTGGATTGAGAGATCTCCACACGTCGTGTACTGCTAAGTTCCTCATGTTCTGTTTTATTGCTGCGATTCGTTTGGATGGGATAGACGAAGAGTGTGTAGAGCAATCAATATGTGGATTGAGTGGTGTATTGAAGTCACCTCCAATAATCAAAGCTCCCTTTGCATTGTCAAGTAATCTGTTTGTTATCGTCTTAAAGAAGAGGTGTTGTTGTGTGTTTGGGGCATATACACAAACTAAGGTTACAAGCTTACCATACAGTTTACCCGTAACTGCTATAAATCTTCCCTCCTTATCTTTGTGGGTAAAAAGCTCCTGAAAAGGAATATTGCTTTTAATCAGAATCCCAACCCCATTTGTCTTTGTTGTATTGGAAGAATAAAAGCATTGGCCAAATTTAAATTTATAAGTTTGTGGTTCCCTACCTCTTTTGAAATGCGTCTCTTGAAGCATGACTATATCACTCCTATGTTGTTTAAAGTCAGAGAGAGTTGAATTTCTTTTGAAGGGAGAATTTAGACCTTTGGTATTAATGGATATTATCCGGAGTTGATTAATTTGTTTATCTGTCATAGAAAAAGTTGGTTGGGTATAAGGTTCTTATTTTACAAAGTGTAGTACTCTTGTTTGAAGTATTGTTCTGATTGCTATAAGTTATCAAGTAATGACAATCAAAGGGTGAAAAAAGAGTGAAAGAAAAAAGAGTAAAATATAAAAAGAATTCGACAAAGTGAAAAAAAGGATGCATATACAGTTTGTAGAAACAGGGGTTGGGTACTAGAGATTCTACTATTAATAAGTGGAGTTAAGAGAAGATGTTCTAAAAAAGTCTTCATTAAACATAGGTTAGTGCTAAGTCAGTCCCATTTATATGAGACAAATACATCAACCAGCAAATTGCACAATATTAACTAAACTTTAAAATTTAAATTTCTATCCATAAATACATGGCTAATTCATGCATAAAATACTCTATCACAACTCTCAAATATTCAGGGAAAAATTATATTCTACCTTAATGACACTACTATTTTGTCTTGATTAATAGGTGCTAGATAAAGTATCAAAACCTGAAGACATTTCTGCTAACTTTTGTTCATAGAGTATGCAACATGTATCTAGAGGAAGAAGAACATAATATATAGCAACGGAAGAACAATCAAATAACACAGTAAACACAAAAAACAGTAACAGTAAGCAAAACATTTTCTTTCTTTTTTCTCGTCAGAGAATTACGAAAAGGATATAGACTGCCCAGTTATGAGCAGTTAGTCTTTGTGAGATTCAACTTTAAGACCTCCAAGAAATCATGTGGTGAGATTAGTTTTAGCAACTGAGTCAGAGTTCGTTTGTCTGGGAGGCCTTTTCCTGTACTGAACAATGTTCCATTCAGGTCTCCTTTCTTTCGGACGAGATGTCATCCCGCTTGTAGCGGGTGTGTTATCCTGTATTGAAGGGGTAGGAATTTCAAGGTTAATGCCTTTGGAAAAAGAGTCCAGGTCATTCAAAGTTCTGTAGATCCAGATTTTACCCTCGAGTGATACGATGAGAGCAAAAGGATATCCCCAACGGTATCTTATGTTGTGTTTTTGTAAAGTAGATGTAATAAATTTAGCGTCTTTTCTTTTTTGGAGAGTGATAGGACTTAGGTCCAGGTATGCCTGAATCTCATGATCTTGATATTTAAGATTAGGGTTATCTCTAAAGAGTTGCCAAATAATGTCCTTATCCTTAAAGCTAAGGAATTTAATAATAACGTCTCGTGGTGGAGCTTGATTTGAAGGTTTTGCTCTCAGAGCTCTATGAGCTCTCTCTAAAGGTATAGAGGATGTGGTATCCGAGGAGTCCGTGAGATGGTGAAAGAGTTATTGTAGATAGTCTTCCAGGTCGGAGGGCTCAATAGACTCAGGTATCCCTCTAATTCTCAAATTATTTCTTCGCCCTCTGTTATCCAGATCTTCGAGTTTAACATTCAAATCTTGAATTAAAAGAGATTGCTGCTCTTGAGATTCTGTAATGTCTTTCATCTCTTGTGCCGTCATGCCCAGTGATGTCTCCAAATTATCCACTCTATTGCCGATATCAGTGATGTCTTTCTTCAGATCGGAAATCTCTGTCTTAATCAGATCCTTTAGAGAGTCTATATCATTTTTAGATGGGAGATCATTCAACCTGGTTAGAATTTGTGATAATTGATCTTGCTGTTGATCCGCCATGGTGTCTCCTGACATTGGCGCTTTGTCAGTATGATTCGAGCTTGCTGGTTCTTGGTTTGTGCTTTCTCTATCTTGAGACTGGAAAAAGTCTGAGACTGATTTGAGTGTGGTATGCTGTGATTTTGCAGGTTTATCTGGCTTTGTTTGCCGTCTGGAGGACATTATTGAGATTTCAAATATAAGGTATATATCTTCACTGTAATAACTGTATAGAGACACCAGATGCAGCCCCCGCAGTGAGATTGCAAAAAAAAAAATAGTTCCAGATATATTTATACTACATAGAGGTTAAAGCAGCACCGACTATTCAATTATTGACTTGCTAGTAGGAAATGGCACATTGCTCCCTAAAGTTATAAGCCAAGTTATAAAACACAACAAGCCATCCCAGTTGTTTCTTCTTGACAAGCATTCAGTATATGTGAGATATAAGCATATGTACTTGTCATGCTATTTAATGTGTATCTTCATTTCCGTAACTGTCTTCCCCCCTCAGAAAAGAGCAGCTTCATTTTTATTTTTTGTTTTCTTTTAAAAAAAAAAAGGGAAGAAAAAAGAAAAAGAGCTATATCCAGGTTTTCCTTATATTTGTAACATCAGATCCACTGGTTAGCGACATGTCCCATATGTTTTGTAATATGTTTGACAAATAAATTATGTCCACAGTTGGGAAAAATATAAAAGCTCTGTTAACCTGTACTAATGAGCAGGTATATGCCGATTAAATTATTATTTGTGCTAACGTACAATATGGGTAAAGTCTCTTACATGTGTGTTAGCCCTTGTGCCTGAAGAGTTGTAACATTTTGAGTACCCACTTTAATTGTACTTGGTCCTGTTGCAGTCGTATACTGCCTGAGCCTCGTGGGGAAAATGCAAGATGGCGACCGCTATCTCCTGAGCACTGTGAGCCACTTCGGGTGTTTGCGGACTGATCAGGGCATGTTTGTTATCCCTAGTGTGGCGGTTCTGCTCCTCATGTATTCCGACACCACTGAGTGTCTGTATTTTGTCCACGGCTAATTACAAGTGTGCAAGATAAACTCCGGTCCCACAGAGCAACCTCACTGAGCGGCCATGTCCCAGCGTGGCCAGACTCCGCCTCCACTCTAATACATTTTTTAACCCCTAAAGCTAAGTCTAACCCTAACACTAACACCCCCCTAAGTTAAATATAATTTTTATCTAACGAAATAAATTAACTCTTATTAAATAAATGATTCCTATTTAAAGCTAAATACTTACCTGTAAAATAAACCCTAATATAGCTACAATATAAATAATAATTATATTATAGCTATTTTAGGAATAATATTTATTTTACAGGCAACTTTGTATTTATTTTAACCAGGTACAATAGCTATTAAATAGTTAATAACTATTTAATAGTTACCTAGTTAAAATAATTACAAAATTACCTGTAAAATAAATCCTAACCTAAGTTACAATTAAACCTAACACTACACTATCAATAAATAAATTAAATAAAATACCTACAATTATCTACAATTAAACCTAACACTACACTATCAATAAATTAATTAAATAAAATACCTACAAATAAATACAATGAAATAAACTAACTAAAGTACAAAAAATAAAAAAGAACTAAGTTACAAAAAATAAAAAAATATTTCCAAGCGGCATCTTCTATCTTCATCCGATGAGGACCGGCTCCATCTTGAAGACCTCCACCGCGGACCCATCTTCTTCTTCCGACGACTTCCCGGAAGTCAATCAGATTGAGCTCTCATTCTATTGGCTGTTCCGATCAGCCAATAGAATGCAAGCTCAATCTGATTGGCTGATTGGATCAGCCAATCGGATTGAACTTGATTCTGATTGGCTGATTCCATCAGCCAATCAGAATATTCCTACCTTAATTCCGATTGGCTGATAGAATCCTATCAGCCAATCGGAATTCGAGGGACGCCATCTTGGATGACGTCCCTTAAAGGAACCGTCATTCGTCGGGAAGTCGTCGGAAGAGGAAGATTGGTCCGCGGTGGAGGTCTTCAAGATGGAGCCGGTCCTCATCGGATGAAGATAGAAGATGCCGCTTGGAAGAAGATGGTTGCCGGTCCGGATCTACTCTTCTTCCCGGATAGGATGAAGACTTTGGACCCTCTTCTGGACTTCTTCAGCCGTCGGATGATGGATGTCTAGTCCCCGCTTGGGCTTGGATGAAGATTTTGGAGCCAGGACGGATCGGTGTGATACCCGGCGAGGTGAAGATCTTCAGGGGCTTAGTGTTAGGTTTATTTAAGGGGGGTTTGGGTTAGATTAGGGGTATGTGGGTGGTGGATTGTAATGTTGGGGGGGGTATTGTATGTGTTTTTTTTACAGGCAAAAGAGCTGAATTCTTTGGGGCATGCCCCGCAAAGGGCCCTGTTCAGGGCTGGTAAGGTAAAAGAGCTTTGAACTTTTTAAATTTAGAATAGGGTAGGGCATTTTTTTATTTTGGGGGGCTTTGTTATTTTATTAGGGGGCTTTGAGTAGGTGTAATTAGTTTAAAATTGTTGTAATATTTTTCTAATGTTTGTAAATATTTTTTTATTTTTTGTAACTTAGTTCTTTTTTATTTTTTGTACTTTAGTTACTTTATTTCATTGTATTTATTTGTAGATATTGTATTTAATTAATTTATTGATAGTGTAGTGTTAGGTTTAATTGTAGATAATTGTAGGTATTTTATTTAATTAATTTATTGATAGTGTAGTGTTAGGTTTAATTGTAACTTAGGTTAGGATTTATTTTACAGGTAATTTTGTAATTATTTTAACTAGGTAACTATTAAATAGTTATTAACTATTTAATAGCTATTGTACCTGGTTAAAATAAATACAAAGTTGCCTGTAAAATAAATATTAATCCTAAAATAGCTATAATATAATTATTAGTTATATTGTAGCTATGTTAGGGTTTATTTTACAGGTAAGTATTTAGCTTTAAATAGGAATAATTTATTTAATAAGAGTTAATTTATTTCGTTAGATAAAAATTATATTTAACTTAGGGGGGTGTTAGTGTTAGGGTTAGACTTAGCTTTAGGGGTTAAAAAATGTATTAGTGTAGCGGTGAGCTCCGATCGGCGGTGTTAGGGGCAGCAGATTAGGGGTACATAGGGATAATGTAAGTAGCGGCGGTTTACGGAGCGGCAGATTAGGGGTTAAAAAAAATATGCAGGTGTCAGCGATAGCGGGAGCGGCAGATTAGGGGTTAATAAGTGTAAGGTTAGGGGTGTTTAGACTCGGGGTACATATTAGGGTGTTAGGTGCATACTTAGGAAGTGTTTCCCCATAGGAAACAATGAGGCTGCGTTAGGAGCTGAACGCGGCTTTTTTGCAGGTGTTAGGTTTTTTTTCAGCTCAAACAGCCCCATTGTTTTCTATGGGGGAATCGTGCACGAGCACGTTTTTTAAGCTGGCCGCGTCCGTAAGCACCGCTGGTATCTAGAGTTGCAGTGGTGTTAAATTATGCTCTACGCTCCCTTTTTGGAGCCTAACGCACTGAAAACCCAGCCATTCTGTGAACTCTAAATACCAGCGGTATTTAAAAGGTGCGGGGGGGGGGGAAAGCACGCGGAGCTAACGCACCCCTTTGGCCGCAGAACTCTAAATCTAGGCATAAGATAGCCACAATGTAATTAATAATTACATTGTAGCTATTTTAGGATTTATATTTATTTTACAGGTAACTTTGAATTTATTTTAGCTAGTTAGAATAGTTATTAAATAGTTATTAACTATTTAATAACTACCTAGCTAAAAGAAATACAAAATTACCTGTAAAATAAATCCTAACCTAAGTTACAATTAAAATTAACACTACACTATCATTAAATTAATTAACTGAATTAAGTACAAATAACTACAATAAAATACAATTACATAAACTAACTAAAGTACAAAAAATAAAAAAGCTAAGTTACAAAAAATAAAAAAAATAAGTTACAAACATTAAAAAAATATTACAACAATTTTAAGCTAATTACACCTAATCTAAGCCCCCTAATAAAATAACAAAGCCCCCCAAAATAAAAAAAATTCCCTACCCTATTCTAAATTAAAAAAGTTCAAAGCTCTTTTACCTTACCAGCCCTTAAAAGGGCCTTTTGCGGGGCATGCCCCAAAGAAAATTGCTCTTTTGCCTGTAAAAGAAAAATACAACCCCCCCAACATTAAAACCCACCACCCACATACCCCTAATCTAACCCAAACCCCCCTTAAATAAACCTAACACTACCCCCCTGAAGATCATCCTACCTTGAGTGGTCATCAGCCAGCCGACCCACCTATGGAACCGAAGAGGAGATCCGGAGCGGCAGAAGTGATCCTCCAAGAGGTGGTGAAGAAGTCTTCCATCCGATGAAGTGATCCTCCAGGCTGCTCTGAAGAAGTCTTCCATCCGGGCGATGTCATCTTCCAAGCGGCGCTGAAGAAGTCTTCCATCCGGGTGATGTCATCTTCCAAGCGGGGTCTTCAATCTTCTTTCTTCAGGATCCATCTTCATCCCGCCGACGCAGAACATCCTTCTTTCCCGACGGACTACCGACGAATGAAGGCTCCTTTAAGGGATGTCATCTAAGATGGCGTCCCTTCATTTCCGATTGGCTGATAGGATTCTATCAGCCAATCGGAATTAAGGTACGAAAAATCTGATTGGCTGATTGAATCAGCCAATCAGATTGAAGTTCAATCCGATTGGCTGATCCTATCAGCCAATCAGATTGAGCTCGCATTCTATTGGCTGTTCCGATCAGCCAATAGAATGCGAGCTCAATCTGATTGGCTGATTCAATCAGCCAATCAGATTTTTCCTACTTTAATTCCGATTATAATCTGATATTATAAGGGCACACTCACCCATTGGTGCCGGTATAGGGGGTAGAACAGTGTAGTTAGTGTGGGTGCTTAGTGACAGGCTAGCAATAAAGCTGTCAAAAAGCCTAAGAGCAGCGAGATCGGATGAGTGATAACTCTCACATTCCGCTGCTCATCGCCCCGTACTTGGTGCGCGGCTTTTTGACAGCTTTTTTGATAACTTAGGCGAAATTTTGCAGGTCCGCGGCGACGAAGGTAGGCGAGCTTAGGCGGGCATATTCGACCGGCGAAGGCAGGTAAAGTAGACACGTTGATAACTAGGCCTCAATGTCTTTTGTAGGCAACATGATTAAGGTCATGTAGACCGAAACGTCATTGTACTATTTTGGTTATGTCCCAATAAAAACATAGCCTTGCTGTAAAGTGGTGCTGCTCCTTTTTTGCACTGAATATGAGATTGGGTCAATACAGGACCCTACAGTGTGCACCCCACTGAGACTCTTCTGTTGAGTTTCAATTATGTAATCCCAGCTCTCTAAACAGCAGGAATGGTGTTTGAATCCCACTGCAGTAGTCACACATATTATATTGGAGTAGGCTGCTGAAACATTAATAACTTTTACTAGAAGCATTTTTCTAATGGCCGTATTCTGCAAAAATACATCTGTTGAAAATGTCAATAAATTTCAATCCCTTTAATCTTTTTTGCCTAACCCTTTACTCAAAATGCATCATATAATGGTCTTCTTAACCCTGAAACCCCTCAGAGTGAGTATGCAGACCCAATGAATCTACAGCCTGATCATATCCACCCACGTATCCATTTGCCCCCTGTCCACCAAACCTTGATCAGTGTTTGCCATGTTTTTTTTAAGTTCCCTGTTACTTAGAAATGCTCCTGTGTCCTCTTTATACTCTTCGGGTCTCTGTGTTAGCTTGTTTATACTCACAAGAAGCCGGAATGGGGTCGTGTTGTGCAAATACTGCTTTGTGAATTCATTATTTAAAAATGGCTTTTTACACATTCATGAGATTTTGAGGTTTCCAAAACATCTTTTGTACCCAAACTATCATGTCTTATCTTGCAACCACATTGCACCCTCCCCCACCTTTGGTGGTGCACCATTGGGTTTTCTTGCATGTGCAACTTCAGTAAGAAGTTACAATTAGTTATATTGGGTCAGTACAATTTGTTTCTGATGCTTACTCACAGGTCAATCACTTTGTGCCAAGATCCCACTCAAATTAAGGTCTCTCTTTACCAAACTGCCAACATTCATCAAAGTACACTCACATTTTTTCAATGAGTGTAACTGCATCTTAAATAAAAAAAAATTCTTTCTGCATACTTGAAGTTGCAAATGTCATAGGTGTCAGCAAGAGACCAAGCATATGTTTAGTAGAGAAAACAATAATGAGTGATCATTTAGCCAGAAGAACTGGAATAAACAGTAATGGGTACTAATTGCCAGATGGAATAAGGGCTAATGGTGCCAAGAGGGTGACAATAAAAATAAAAACATTGACGCTTCAAAAGACGGAAATAATGTTGATGTTTTCAGTAAATGAAGTCCAGATTAACAGTGTACATTTATTTGTGACATCAGGCTTCTTGCATCTTAATAACCAACAATGTTGTACATTATATAAAAATGAAATACCCCAAAAAAAGAAAAACCCTGAGATATGCACGAAACAATACTATTTGCACTAAATGAAATTAAATTACTGTCTTTGAAATTCACAACAATCAATGAATACTAAAAAAAACAAATAATAATATAGCATGCCAGCTATTTAATAAGTAGCATCAATCATATATTCAAATTAATCATCTGAACGATGGACTTTGTATTCAACTTTACCAAAACATACTCAATTGTTTTTATTTATTTAATATAAATTTAAGCTAGATTGTGCTAGTCGGAAGAGGCAAGTTGCAACGTGGCCTTTTTCTATCTTGGTATTACTTCCTATTGACCACTTCTTTAATAGAGGCCTATGTGTCTTCCACTCACAGATCCCTTTCTCATAACGTAATGCAATCAAGGTACCTAACTCTTTACCTTCCTTCCAATAAGAGATCTCTTATTCCGTACCAAATGTGTGATTGCTCCCTCTGTGCAAAAGCCTGTGCCTTGTGAATTATTTATTAATATAAAGGTTGCATCATTTCTCAAAGCAATAATAAATCTAGTTACAGTATTTGTGATGAAACCTCAATGGCTCCCACTTCACGTCTGTTAAGCAGCTGAAGGATCAGTGCGTTTCTACAGGTCATACCTCAATGTCAACACAACTGTATTATCCTTGCTAGGAAGACTCCCCTGTCTGACAGCGTACAGCTATGAATTCTCATTGGTATCTCCTGAAAAACAGTTTACCAAGGAAGATATGAGGAAACAAAATCCCCATGGATGCCATTTTTAATGAGGCCTGCAAATATTATTTTACATCAATTCTAACTTTTATCACCTCACAAAATGCACTAGAAAGTATTAAGTTATGCATGTGATAAATACCTTGCAATAATACAGCAAGCCTTTCACCTATAAATCTAGATACTTAAATGTCTCTCTCTCTTCTCTGTATATGTGTGTGTGTGTGTGTATATATATATATATATATATATATGTGTGTATATATATTTATATATATATATATATATATATATATATAAAAACCCATCAGTTGTACAGTGTTACCCTCCAATGGTCATCCGCCCGGGTGCCAACATGCAATTAATATTCCAAAAGAAATGGTCGCACTCTCAGGTCTTTTAGTGAAAAATCGTAGTTAATTTTAATGAAACGTTTTCGGGGTATTCTTCCCCATCATCAGCATAAACATACAGTGCATCAAACAAACTTAAATAGAAGCATGTTGCTCATTAAACAAATCAAAAATAAATCAAAAGTACCTGTGTGTGAAAATTTCTCAGTGTGGTGACGCCAAACAGTGTGTGTGTGGACCGCATATTTTGCGTTCCACTATGTGGACCGGAAGTGTTAAGTGCAGTATTATATCCGGTATCCTCAATTTTATAGAAAAACTTATAATGTTATTTTATACATACAAGCTTACTGTGTTAATTAAGTAGAGTTACTAAGTATGTAATAGTGTTTCAATCTTTGTGCCGTTATTGACAGTGTATCACACTCTTTGTGTATTGTTGCAATTGCGTAAATTTATTTAGCCGGTGCCTTATGCACTGATCTTAGGCTCATATATATGTATGTACATTGTTCCCTGTTATCTAAATTACATCTCCCTTACTGAAATGTTACTACTGTCTGTTACGATGATCTCTGTGACAGGTTCTATAGAACTCGCTGTCATATTCTAGTTGTCATAGTAACCATTTGTTGTGCCGGTTCTACTTGGGCGGATTGATCTATTGGTTTACCTTACTCAGATTAAACGTTATCCTATAGCCAGTATATGTTACCTTCATGTCTCACTATTAACATGGTTTTATGGACTTCATTCATTTACATATCTCTTATGCTTGTCCTGGAGTGTGCTAGTTAAAGGCATATATAGGGGCTAAAAAGTATTCTTTGGCACTTATTGTATATAGTATCTATATATCATCTCGAGTATCGTACATGTACTTCTAAGCTGTCTTTGTGGATTATGTGGTTGATCCCCACAAACTCACCTCCAGATTTTAAAGCGCTCATTTAAGCTGAGACACATACTGGGGCATGGCAAATACACCTCGAGTAGTATGTGACAATGTACTGAGGGTCAGGCCTCTTGGGGGGTAGACCATTCAGTGCAGGGTGCACTATCTGGTGTTGGGGGAGCCATGGTAATGATTCCTCCAATGCAACAATACTCGGTATATTAATGCCTATTGCCAACAAGTTCTCATGCAGTCTTAAAACACTGAGCTTCCTTTAAATCCATGGCAACTACATAGAGATCATCCATCTGCACCAATCTAAGGTGACAATCTCAACGTGCAGAGAGTAACCGACAGGAACACCAGAAAAGCCACAGGTCTAGGAACCATGGACATATAACCATGACAGAGATGACATCAACCATTCAATTGAGGATGATACCCCATACACCCTAGGGTCAGGTTGTGCCAACACCAAGCAATAGGGACACTGTACTAGGACTGTCTAACTATGATGAAACCAAAGATTGTATTAAGGATGGACATCACTACATAGTAATATGACACGGAGTAACTATATGGACTAACAGGGCAACAATAGCTTTCTTTAATACACATTAAGAGAGCCAAGATGTGTATACTATACGTAAAGTGTATACAGGCACAAGAGAGATAGATATAATTTAGAACAAAATCAAAACCAATTATACATTACTAAAGCTAAGTGTGTAATGTAGTAGCAGCAGATAGGTTGCTATTTATTTACTAGTTATTTTTGTATTTTTGTATTTTCTATCCATGTTAGATGGTTTGATGTTTTTATTTTCCTTTACTGTTATCTAGGTCCAGTTGTGGGGATCAACCACATAATCCACAAAGACAGCTTAGAAGTACATGTACGATACTCGAGATGATATATAGATACTATATACAATAAGTGCCAAAGAATACTTTTTAGCCCCTATATATGCCTTTAACTAGCACACTCCAGGACAAGCATAAGAGATATGTAAATGAATGAAGTCCATAAAACCATGTTAATAGTGAGACATGAAGGTAACATATACTGGCTATAGGATAACGTTTAATCTGAGTAAGGTAAACCAATAGATCAATCCGCCCAAGTAGAACCGGCACAACAAATGGTTACTATGACAACTAGAATATGACAGCGAGTTCTATAGAACCTGTCACAGAGATCATCGTAACAGACAGTAGTAACATTTCAGTAAGGGAGATGTAATTTAGATAACAGGGAACAATGTACATACATATATATGAGCCTAAGATCAGTGCATAAGGCACCGGCTAAATAAATTTACGCAATTGCAACAATACACAAAGAGTGTGATACACTGTCAATAACGGCACAAAGATTGAAACACTATTACATACTTAGTAACTCTACTTAATTAACACAGTAAGCTTGTATGTATAAAATAACATTATAAGTTTTTCTATAAAATTGAGGATACCGGATATAATACTGCACTTAACACTTCCGGTCCACATAGTGGAACGCAAAATATGCGGTCCACACACACACTGTTTGGCGTCACCACACTGAGAAATTTTCACACACAGGTACTTTTGATTTATTTTTGATTTGTTTAATGAGCAACATGCTTCTATTTAAGTTTGTTTGATGCACTGTATGTTTATGCTGATGATGGGGAAGAATACCCCGAAAACGTTTCATTAAAATTAACTACGATTTTTCACTAAAAGACCTGAGAGTGCGACCATTTCTTTTGGAATATATATATATATATATATATATATATATATATATATATATATATATATATATATATATATATATATATATATATATATATTTGTATAGGCTGCTAAGACCAAATAAGGACAGAAATGTGGAAGGGTTAGACTTTGGTATTTTCAATTCTCAGAACTAGTGACAATTTTCATAAAGACATACAACATATTTATTTACAAAATGTAATCTTATTTTACACCAAACAGTCCTCCCCTTTATTTTAATACCTGCAATTTTTAATAAGTTCAGTGGAACAATGAGCCCTGACGTTGACAACACAGCAACTTCAAAATAACAAGTGCTGTCAGGTGAAGTATATGAAACTATTTATTTTATTGGTGGGGCCTGTGCTTTTCAAATTAAGGACCTTATAATATAGTTCTATGGTGAGGAAGCATAGGACCAATGCTGATAGGTGTTTGTCATTTTTATAGCAATCACCTGTATGCTGGGCAAACATGGTACCAATTAATGAAATAAGTGGATTGTGTAAGTGACAGAGGGGGTACAACCCCCACATTTTGTTTCATATGCATATTGTTCTATCAGCTGACTTCTGTTGTCATAGTAAACACTGGATAGCTATCTGAGCATGTGACCTCCATGTATGAAAGAAGGCATTACCTGGATGCTCATTGGTAGCTACCTTCCATGTACTGTGCATGGAGAGTACATAGCATTCAATGCCTGGTGAACAGGCAAAGCACCCTTTTCAGCATACTTAGCAATTATTTTCAAATTATTGTGTATACCCCAAGTATATTTTTAACTACTGTGTACCTTTACAAATGCTACTATATAGACTGATTTTAGTCTTTTAAACACAAGCAAGCAGATTTTCCTTACCCATGGCTATTTGAGTTTTATGCTATTTTCTAGTAACATACACTTAAACATATTTAAAAATACTTAAACAAGTCAACACACATACTATACGTAATATAATATCATTATTGTGCTTAATAGGAACATATATTCAAAATGACTTTGTAAAGAATATAATGGTTGGGCCCCATTTTTTAAATGTCAGACAGGCAATGTTTGCTCTTGGGAACCTCATCCTTTGCAGTGAGCGGGCAACATCTGCTGCCCACATTTAACATTGCACAAGCAATTGGTCATGCAGTCACTTCTCGTACTCTAGCCAACCAATTGTGCAAGAAGAGCAGTGCTTGTCAATCATCCAGAGACACTAGGACCCCAAAGCTGCATCTGCTGCTTCATAAATGGGTCCATCCCAATTTCTATAAAGCATTGGTGTTGTGATGTCAAATAGGAAATTGTTGTAAGGACTGAACATATTGCATTTGGATATTAAATATGGGATTTTGTTATTCAGCATTGAATGTCATTTTAATATAGAAGGGTTCATTCAATTGATGTTGAAATAGAAATTTTTGACTATTTGAATTTTGAACATGGGCTTTTGATATGTAATTAGGAGTTTTGAAAAATATTTTAATGCTGAAAATAGAATCTTGATATCCAAGATTTGTTTATGTTTATTACATTATCTATGGTTATTTAAAGGCTAAAAATGTTTATTAAAAAAATCTTGATACCACCAACATTTGCTAAGAAATACAAGGGTTTGGAAGATCTCTTGAATACAAAAATAATAGGAAATTGGTATCTTTATTCATATATTTATGCTTAGAGACACTGAATTACAATCGTATTTTATCAAAACATAAAATTTGTATTTAAATTACAAAGGAATACATTGCATTAAAGTGCACATCATAAAGCGTAATTTAAGTACACTTGATGTGCAATATACAAAAAGAAATTTGTACTTATAAGTGTAATTGTTGTTTTATCATAAAATGGGCTGAATAAGGGTGTTCAATGGACGTGTATGAAATTGTCTCTCAAATAGAAGCATAATTATCTAAACATTTCCGCCCTACAGATCTCACTGTTTGTTTGTTTTTTGCAAACTAAAAGGTGGCGAGGTTGTGATAAATTATGCTAAATACTTAATATTCTAATAAAAAAATACATGCATACGAAAATATAGGCATTTATAAGAAGCTAAATACTTAATATCCTAATAGAAAAATACATGCATACGAAAATATAGGTGATTATAAGATGCCATACGTAGAAAGAAGCATAATGTGATTTGTTTTGGATGCAGGATTTCATTTTAAAGTGTGCCCCCTACTCACTTATAACTTTGCTTTACCCAGTGAAGTTACCCTTTCCAGCAAGATCCATTACTTTCTATAGGTGACGTCGCGCAACTCGCAGGAACTGCTCCCTTTTAAAGTTAATTCCATGAGAGGTGGAGCATGCTGAAACACAGAATGGTTGCATTCTCCATGAGATCTGTACAGAAGGATCTTTTACAACTGATATTTCTGCTTATTATTGAAATTACATTGTTAGATTGAGTCTATACATTGTCTATGCGATTCCGGAACTGCTAAATCTTAGTTGTGGATGTAACCTCTGCAAAGCAGTGCAATTTCAAGGTGCGGCCTAGTGTCTATTGCTGTGGAGTTAAACTACTTTGTCCACCCTTGCCAGGGCTCTGGCAGAGCAACTATCAATGCTGACAAGTTTCACTGATTTACCCAAGACAGAAGTTACCTGGAGCCTAGAGGTAACCTGTTTATGCTTAATTGAATTGTAGTTCATCCAGGGATCCGGTGCACATAGTGTTAAGCCTGGGAATCTGGGATCATCCCTTGTTGTGCTCCATTAATGAACATATTACAGCTGGATGAAAAAGATACCATTTTACCTCATCACATTTGCAGGTTAAACCAGCAGGCAAGGCTTTATTGAACAGGAAGGTGAGAGACTTTTTCAAGCTTATAGTAACATAAAGGGTGTTATTTGTATTTTTTGTGGTTATCCTTGAGAGCCCATAGTTCTGGATTACTTCACCATTCTTTGTTAGAGCAATATAAGAAAAGAGATCTTTATATATTTATTATACAATAATTTTTGGACATTCACAAGAACTTCTCAAGGGGCCTCCTTTTGATATACAACACTAAGGGGGATATTTATCAAGCCGTCAACCGCAAATACGCTGGAATTCCGCAGCGTAATTGTGGCGAGCTTGATCCGACCTAGTTATCAAAGCCTACAGACCGGCAAAAGTTGAAATCTGTGACGTAACATACGATCCGCCGGCCTCAATCTGACACAGATCGATGCTTACATCATTACAGATGTTCCAAATACACATTCGGCACTATTTTACACTTTTTAAAAGTTATTAATACATATTCGGCACTATTTTACACTTTTTAAAAGTTATCAAATAGTTAACAGGTACGCTCGCGGCTATTCCGGTCAGCGTACCTGGTTTCCAATCCGCCACCCTGGAGGCCTCGGATGCCATAGGAATCAATGATAGTCTGAAAGCTTATGTTCGATGCTGCCAGATATCCCATTGATTTATATGGTAGAAAGCCAGTAACGTTTACACCTAAGACCCTAACATAAGCCCCGAGTCTAAACACCCCTAATCTGCTGCCCCGACATTGCCGCCACCTACATAATGTTATTAATCCCTATCCCGCCGCTCCCGGACCCCGCCCACCACTAAATAAACGTATTAACCCCTAAACCTCTGGCCTCCCACATCACTACTATTAGCTAAACCTATTAACCCCTAAACCGCCAGCCCCCCACATCTTTATTAACTAAATTAAGCTATTAACTCCTAAACCTAACAACACGCTAACTTTACATTAAAATTACAACATCCCTATCTTAAAATAAATTTAAACTTACCTGTAGAATTAAAAGAAACTAATTAATTAACCTACCTTAACTATTATACTAAAATTACATTAAACTAGCAATTAAATGAACTATATTACATATTAATAAACCCTAATCCTATTAAAATTATTTAACTCTACTCTTAAAAATTACTAAATTACAACAAAAAATTAATACTAAGTTACAAAAAATAAAAAACACTAAATTACGGAAAAAAAACCACAGTATCAAAAATAAAAACGAATTACACCTAATCTAATAGCCCTATCAAAATAAAAAAGCCCCCCCCAAAATAGAAAAACCCCTAGCCTACAATAAACTACCAATGGCCCTTAAAATGGCCTGTTGCAGGGCATTGCCCCAAAGAAATCAGCTCTTTCACCTGTAAAAAAAAAATACAAACACCCCCAATAGTAAAAGCCACCACCCAACCAACCAACTCCCCCAAATAAAAACCCTATCTAAAACCCTGAAAAGGGCATTTGTATGGGCATTGTCCTTAAAAGGGCATTTAGCTCTTTTACCTGCCCAGACCCTACTCTAAGACATCTGGTGAAGTCTTCATCCATGCGGCCTCATCTATCTTCATCCATCCGGTACAGAGCGGGTCCATCCTGAAAACATCCGGCGCGGAGCTCCTCTTCAATATGGTCGCCGCCGTAAACTGGAACTTGAATGCAAGTGACATCATCCAAGATGGCATCCCTTACATTCCTATTGGCTGAAAGGTTCCAATCAGCCAATAGGATGAGAGCTTAATCCTATTGGCTGTTCCAATCAGCCAATAGGATGAGAGCTCAATCCTATTGGCTGTTCCAATTAGCCAATAGGATTGAGCTCTCATCCTATTGGCTGATTGGAACAGCCAATAGGATTTTAGCAGCTCTAATCCTATTGGCTGATTGGAACCTTTCAGCCAATAGGAATGCAAGGGACGCCATCTTGGATGACGTCACTTGCATTCAAGTTCCAGTTTAAGGCGGTGACCATATTGAAGAGGAGCTCCACGCCGGATTTCTTCAGGATAGACTCGCTCAGCGCCAGATGGAAATTTTTTTTTAAATAAAAAACATTAACCTACCACTGCCTGCACTGATATCATGTGAGTGTGACATGACTACAGGGGTTAGTATTTCTGTTTTACCCATTGGTGTTTATGTGTGTGTGTGTGTATGTATGTGACTGTGTGTGTATTTATGCATGTATGTGTGTGTATGTGTGTTTGTGTATGTTTGTGGAACCATCAAATTACAGACCTTGTTACTACAGCATGGGGGGGGCAGGGGGTAAACAGTGTCACTATACAGTACCACTATATACAGTATGGGGGGGTGGACCATGTCACTGACTACAGTGGTCACTTTATAAAGTACTGGGCAGGTAGGATCAGGCCAGCCATCTCACGGGCAGATTACAGACTGTGTCACTAACTTACTATATACAGTACTGGGGGGGGTTAAATAGTGTCACTATATATATACAGTAATAAGGGTCAGACCATCTCACAGACTGTGGGCACAGGGTACCTCCTTTTGCAGACATGTAATCTGATTCACATTTTTTTCTGTGTTAAATGTAAAAAAATAAAAAAAATTTTTTATTACATTCACCTTTTTTTGGAGGGGGGAGGGGTGGTGGGGGGGGGGCACTTCTTAGATTTTTGCACCTGGGCCCTATGGCTTCTAGTTACGCCTCTGCCTGGGATCATCCCTTGTGGTGCTCCATTAATGAACACATTACAGCTAGATGAAAAAGATACCATTTTACCTCATCACATTTGCAGGTTAAACCAGCAGACAAGGCTTTATTGAACAGGAAGGTGAGAGACTTTTTCAAGCTTTCAAGCTTCAGGATAGACTCGCTCAGCGCCGGATGGATGAAGATAGAAAAGGCTGCATGGATGAAGACTTCGCCGGATGGATGAAAATGGAAGAGGCCACATGGAGGAAGACTTCTTGCCGCCCGGATGGAGAATTCTTGCCGGCTGGATGGATCCTTCAAGCGGAACTTCAAAAACTGTAAGTGGATCATCGGGGGTTAGTGTTAGGTTTATTTATGTTTTTTTTGGGTGGGTTTTATTTTTAGAGTAGGGTCTGGGCAGGCAAAAGAGCTAAATGACCTTTTAAGGGCAATGCCCATACAAATGCCCTTTTCAGGGCAATGGGGAGCTAAGGTTTTTTAGATAGGGTTTTTATTTGGGGAGGTTGGTTGTGGGGGTGGTGGGTTTTACTGTTGGGGGGTGTTTGTATTTTTTTTTCAGGTGAAAGAGCTGATATCTTTGGGGCAAAGCCCCTCAAAAGGCCTTTTTAAGGGCCATTGGTAGATTATTGTAAGCTAGGGTTTTTTTTTATTTGGGGGCGCTTTTTTATTTTGATAGGGCTATTAGATTAGTTGTAATTCATTTTTATTTTTGATACTGTGTTTTGTTTTTTTTCGTAATTTTGTGTTTTTTATTTTTTGTAACTTAGCGTTTATTTTTTTTGTAATTTAGTAATTTTTAATAGTAGTTTTAAATAATTTGAGTAGGGTTAGGGTTTTTTAATATGTAATATAGTTAATTTAATTGCTAGTTTAATGTAATTTTAGTATAATAGTTAGGGTAGGTTACTTAATAGTTTAGAATTAGTTTATTTTAATTCTACAGGTAAGTTTAAATTTATATGTTGTAATATTAATGTAAAGTTAGCGGGTTGTTAGGTTTAGGGGTTAATAGCTTAATTTAGTTTATGGCGATGTGGGGGGCTGGCTGTTTAGGGGTTAATAGGTTTAGTTAATGGTAGTGATGTGGGAGGCCAGAGGTTTAGGGGTTAATACGTTTATTTAGTGGCGGCGGGGTCCTGGAGCGGGGGGATATGTGTTAATACATTTATTTAGATTGCGACAGTGTCCGGGAGCGGAGGGATAGGGGTTAATAACTTTATTAAAGTTGCGGTGGGGTCCGGGAGCGGCAGGATAGGGGTTAATATCTTTAGTAAAGCTGTGGCGGGGTCCGGGAGCGGCGGGATAGGGGTTAAACATTTTTGTATAGAGGCGGCGTTTAGTGACAGGGTAAATAAAGTTGGTAGAAAGCCGAATAGCAGCGAGATCGATGACTGTTAGCTAACAACAGTCCGATGCTCATCGCCCCGTACTTGGTGCGGGGCTTTTTGCCGACTTTTTCTATAAATATGGAGATTGTATTCAGGTCACGATGTTAGGCGATGTTAGGCGAGCGTATTGGTGCCAGCGAATGCAGCATAGTTGAGGCTTTGCAACTGTGCAAAATGTCTCAATTGAGTAAAAAGAGGATGAAAAGCTCACAAACACCTACGCTTACAGTGGCTTACCATTTTCAGCCGGCACCCTTAAATATAGTAGTTCAACTCGAAGATGATAATTCTTGGGTTTCAAGTGTTTCTACGCCAGATCTTGGGGTTCAAGCTTCCAAGGATGTACATGACTCAGCACCCACAACTGTTACCCCAACTTTCATACTAAACTATTTAAAAAAACTTACTAAAGGCACATCACTCTTCATTAAAAACTCAATGTACTCAATCCCTCACTAATCTTCACAGAGACTTACACATAACTAATGAACAGATAGATACTATAGAAAGAAGACCAGAAGATTTGATTGTAGATCAGACAAACCTTCTAATAACGCATATTTACCTTCATACCTCTACGAACTGTTAAAGTTTCTTGCACTCTCACAAATGCCTAATGAAGATCTCATTGACAGAGCTCATCAAGCTCCTCGACCTAGAAATCTCTCATCTGACACACCTAGAGATGTGATTGCAAGATTACATTTATTTTACCTATGAAGTACGGATAATGCAAGCTTCTCTACAAAGCCAAAACCTACCAAAAAAATGTACCAGTATAGTTATCTTCTCTGACCTTTCAAGCAGAACTTTTTGACAGATACATAATTTTGGGGTGATAATCCAAACTTTACAAGCTAATAATGTTACATACACATGGGGGTTTCCCAATAAATTACTGATCACTAAAGATAATTTAACTCATAATGTGTCAACTGTCAATTATGGAGTGACTCTGATAAAAAGATGAAACCTTTTCTCTGAGACTTCAGAACAGCCTCAGTCCTCTTTGGATGCCAGAGATAATGTTTGGGAACTTCCACCAGAGCATTCGATTAAAATACAATTTTAAAAAGGTTTCCAATATACTTCTATTATCAAATTATTCCCCATAATATTCTGTGTTGCAGAGATACCTAGGTAGGTATCTGAAGCACTACATGTCAGGAAATAGTGCTGCCATCTAGTGCTCTTACACATGGATAACATTCTTGCAAAACTGCTGCCATATAGTGCTCCAGAAATGGGCCGGCTCCTACGTCTATGTTATTGCTTTTCAACAAAAGATACCAAGAGAATGAAGAAATTTTAATAATAGAAGCAAATTAGAAAGATGTTTAAAATTGCGTGTTCTATCTGAATCATGAAGAAAAATGTTGAGTTGCATATCCCTTTAAGAACAGACATCCTAATGACTTGTTACACCATTGTCTATTTGTCTAAATATAAGATGTTGCTATGCTGTGTGTTTTAATTTATTTTATATATATATATAGATTGAATAGATTGAACATAAACATTCTGATGCTATGTTTATACGTCTCTTATATTAATGATTATTTATTCAAATATGATGTATTGCTATGCTGTGGGGGGGGGGGGTGTTTGTTTTTCTCCCTGGGACTCCTCCCCTGAACCAATTGCAATACTTTTACTCCCTACCCTTTCTTTGTCTCTATTTCCCTATATCTTTTTATTTTTCTTTCACTAAATTTCTTGACCTCACTTTTTACACCAAGTGAGGCCTTTGTGGATAGCTCAAAGAAAGAATAATTAACTTCCCTCCCTCCCCCATAATGTACTTTGTCCGTTTGTCCAGGGGCTAGCTAAGTGTTTCATATTCCCATACCACAATATTCAACTAAGTTTCAAATTCTTTTATTTCAGTTTTCTATTTTTGTTATTCTCTCTCTTATTTTAAACCTCTTCTTTCCATAAAAAATCAAGAGGTGTTGCAATATTTATTCATAAGGACATTATCTATGAAAAATTACAGATTGATGCAGACCCACAAGGACGCTATGTCATAGTAGTCTGCAAGTTAGATGAAGTAGTGTATACTTTGCCTTCATATTATGGACTCAATACTGGACACATTAAGATGTTATGTAAATCTCTACACCATTTAGGCACCCTGAACCAGGGCCATTTGTTGATTGCTGGTGATTTCAATCTCATTTGGAACTCATTCTTAGATAGGTAAAGTGATAAACTGCAAAGCCCAAAAAAGGCATCAATAGATCTCGCAAACAAATTTCAAACGCTTATGTAACAATTTAATTTATATATGTGTTGTACTATGAATAGCACTATGAGTGATTATACTAATTATTCCACAGTTCAACAATCATATTCTCACATTAATTTATTTTCTGCAGCCCCTGGTTGTTAGATAGGATGCAAGAGCCTGGATATCACAATGTAATTGTCAGATCACAATCCTATCCATTAAGCCTTTCAGCCCTCACAGCCCTTTTCCCCTAGATCCCCATGGCCCTCATCTCTAAGATTATTGCCACCCCATGAATTGATAACTGATGTTGAGAAAGATATGACCTCCTAATAAATATCAATGATACATTAAAAGTTGATGATTGATAGGTTATTTCATCAAAAAAATGCTTCTGATTTAAAGAACAAAAAAGATATATTAACTACAAACCCAAATACAGAGCATAAACATGTTCACTCTCAAAGCTTAATTGTTTAAATTGAGACAGTCAAACAAAAACTTAAAACTATGGAAACAATAGAGCTAAACACCAGCTTCAACAGCTCAAAGAAATGTATTACCACAAGGAAAATAAAGCAGGCAGGTTACTTGCTAGCAAACTGCAGCAAAGAGTAGCTGCAGCTAGAATTCTCTCCCTTCATTCTGACAGGAAATCTACAAGTTATAGATTCTGTCTTTACTTCTTTTTATTCAGTTTTATTAATCAACTATGAAGAACTTCAAAGTTCTATTAAAGCTTTAAAGTCTTTTAAGTCGCCAGGCCCTGACAGGTTCATATATTTATTTGATAAAAAGTTACATACTATATTGATTTCTCTTCTGCTTAGAGTGTTTTCCAGAGCTAGTTCTACTGGGTCCTTTCCTAAAGAGTTTTTAGAGGCTTCAATAAATTCAAGTCCTAAACCAGGAAAAGATCCCACTGATTGTGCAAACTACCTCCACATTTAATTTCTAACTTTAGATGTGAAACTATATGCAAAAATGATTGCTAATTAGTTAAATTATATTTTACCTACTAATTAAACCACACTAAGTGGGCTTTAGGTTAGGTTGACAAAGCCCAGATACCACCCGCCGACTTTTAAATATCCGTACCCTCTGCAATAGTTAGAGGGCTCGGCTTTTGTTCCACATAATTTCCCATCACTAATGGCACTCGACAAGGGTGCCCTTTATCACCCCTCTTATTTGCAGTTATAATGGAGCTATTAGCTGAAGCAATTTAGATTAATCCATCTATCACCGGAGTATCCCTTTATAGAACTACTCGAAAAGTAGTATTACTTGTTAATGCAGATCCTATTCAGTTCAGTTCTTACCATCACTCTTTAGCTTTCTTGATCCATTTGCCAAGATTAGCTATAACAAATTAAATGTCACCAAGACCCAGGCTTACACCCTTAATATCCCAGCCCCTTCTCTTCAACTTCTTAAATACAAATTTACATGGTCGACTTGTCACATTAAACATTTGGGAGTCTACCTTTCTCATGACCAAAATGCTATTATTTCTCTCAATTTTTATCCATTACTTTCTTCCGTTAAAGCTGCTGTAAATAAATTGAATGTTCCCTCTGTATCCTGGTTAGGGAGAGTTGCTGATTTTAAAATGTCTCGGCTGCCTAAAATGACTTACTTGTTTCCCTTTCTCTGTATCTATCATTTGCAAAGTTTGCTTACCCAATTCCAACAGCGGTGCAATAAATTTATCTGGAGGAATTAGACACCATGAGTAGCAATTAGATCTTTTCAACAACCTATCCTCTCTGGGGGAGCAGCTGCCCCTACTATCACTATGTACTATGAATCTTCAAAAATACAGTAGCACCTTCCAGGTAGTAATATCTTATGACTTTATTAGTCCCAGGAAGCACAACAACACAACATGATGTTTCTGGCTCAAATGCCCTTAATCATATGGTGCTGGTGAGATTGTTTGTCTTCTGCACTATCTACTATGAAGCCACTAAACTCACTCACCTTTAATTGTGGGGGGATAAGTATCTGGACTTTAGATGGATAGAGTTGGAGCAAGCCTCTCTCCCTTCCCGATAAGTTCTTAAAGATTTAAGGCTAGATTATGAGTGGAGCACTAACTTTTACACGCAAGCAATAAGGGTTATTTTGTGGATCTTTGCACGCATTAGAATTAGTGAGTGCATTAGGAGATGAAAGTAAATGCGTTTGCTTGAGCGCAATCAAATTTAACACATGTTGGGTTAGCGCAATTTCAGAGCTCTGGTTAACTGTTATGCAAGACATAAAAGTTGCACAAAACACATCAAAAAGTAATTTGAGGAAGCACTTCTTTACAGAAAGGGTGATTGATATATGGAATTAACTTCCACAAGAAATGGTAATGACAATGACTGTGGGGGACTTTAATAATTCCTGGGATAAGCATAAGGCTATCCTACGAACTAGGTAAGTTTATACTTTTAGGAAATATCAGGCAGACTTGCTGGGTCTATGGTTCTTATCTGCCATCAAAATCTATCAGCTAGGTTGCGAGTTTTTGTCGGTAATGGTGTGCGGTGCTAACAAGCCTTTTTTTCTCACTGCTCACTTAAGACAACGCTGGTATTACGAGTTTTCTGCAATCTGGCGTTAGCCTCAGAAAAGTGAGCGTTGAGCAAAATTTAGCTCCACATCTCACCACAATACCAGGGTTGCTTAAGTCATCGGTGAGCTGGCTGAACGTGCTCATGCACGATTTCCCCATAGGAAACAATGGGGCTGAGCTGGCTGAAAAACAACCTAACACCTGCAAAAAAGCAGCGTTCAGCTCCTAACACAGCCCCATTGTTTCCTATGGGGAAATAAAAGTTATGTCTACACCTAACACCCTAACATGAACCCCGAGTCTAAACACCCCTAATATTACAGTTATTAACCCCTAATCTACTGCCCCTAACATCGTCGCCACCTACATTATATTACTAACCCCTAATCTGCCGCTCCGGACACCGCCGCCACCTACATTATACTTATGAACCCCTAATCTGATGCCCCCAACATCGCCGAACCCTACATTTTATTTATTAACCCCTAATCTGCCCCCCAACATTGCCGCAACTATATTAAATTTATTAACCCCTAATCTGCTGCCGCCAACGTCGGGGCCACTATAATTAATTTATTAACCCCTAACCCTAAGTATAACCCTAACACCCCCCTAACTTAAATATAATTTAAATACATCTAAAAAATTTACTATAATTAACTAAATTATTCCTATTTAAAACTAAATTCTTACCTGTAAAATAAACCCTAAGATAGCTACAATTTAACTAATAGTTACATTGTAGCCATCTTAGGGTTTATTTTTATTTTACAGGCAACTTTGTATTTATTTTAACTAGGTAGAATAGTTATTAAATAGTTATTAACTATTTAATAACTACCTAGTTAAAATATGTACAAATTTACCTGTAAAATAAACCCTAACCTAAGTTACAATTACACCTAACACTACACTATAATTAAATTAATTACCTAAACTAACTACAATTAATTACAATTAAATTAAATAAACTAAATTATGAAAAAAACACTAAATTACAGAAAATAAAAAAAATTACTAATTTTTAAACTCATTACACCTAATCTAATCCCCCTAATAAAATAAAAAAAGCCCCCAAAATAGAAAAAAATCCCTACCCTATACTAAATTACAAATAGCCCTTAAAAGGGCCTTTTGCGGGGCATTGTCCCAAAGTAATCTGCTCTTTTACCTGTAAAAAAAAATACAATACCCCCAAACATTAAAACCCACCACCCACACACCCAACCCTACTCTAAAACCCACCAAATCCCCCTTAAAAAAAACTAACACTAACCCCTTGAAGATCACCCTACCTTGAGACGTCTTCACCCAGCCGGGCACAAGTGGACCTCCAAAGGGGCAGAAGTCTTCATCCGATCTGGGAAGAAGAGGTCCTCTAAGTGATGAAGATGGCATCCCTTCAATTCCGATTGGCTGATAGAATCCTATCAGCCAATCGGAATTAAGGTAGGAAAAATCCTATTGGCTGATGCAATCAGCCAATAGAATTGAAGTTCAATCCTATTGGCTGATCCAATCAGCCAATAGGATTGAGCTCACATTCAATTGGCTGTTCAAATCAGCCAATAGAATGCAAGCTCAATCCTATTGACTGATTGCATCAGCCGATAGGATTTTTCCTACCTTAATTCCGATTGGCTGATAGTATTCTATCAGCCAATCGGAATTGAAGGGACACCATCTTGTATGACGTCACTTAAAGGAACCTTCATTCTTTAGTCACCGTTGGATGGAAGAGAATGCACCGCGTCGGATGTCTTCAAGATGGACCCGCTCCGGATGGAAGAAGATAGAAGATGCCGCCTGGATGAAGACCTGCCGGTCTGGATGTCCTCTTCTGGCCGGATCGGATGAAGACTTCTGCCCCTCTGGAGGTCCACTTGTGCCCGGCTGGGTGAAGACGTCTCAAGGTTGGGTGATCTTCAAGGGGGTAGTGTTGGGTTTTATTAAGGGGGGATTGGGTGGGTTTTAGAGTAGGGTGTGTGGGTGGTGGGTTTTAATGTTGGGAGGGGTATTGTATTTTTTTTACAGGTAAAAGAGCTGATTACTTTGGGGAAATGCCCCGCAAACGGCCCTTTTAAGGGCTATTTGTAATTTAGTATAGGGTAGGGAATTTTTTTTATTTTGGTAGGGGGATTAGATTAGGTGTAATTAGTTTAAAAATTAGTAATTTCTTTTTTATTTTCTGTAATTTAGTGTTTGTTTTTTTCGTAATTTAGTTTATGTAATTTTATTGTAATTAATTGTAGTTAGTTTAGGTAATTAATTTAATTATAGTGTATTGTTAGGTGTAATTGTAACTTAGGTTAGGGTTTATTTTACAGGTAAATTTGCACTTATTTTAACTAGGTAGTTATTAAATAGTTAATAACTATTTAATAACTATTCTACCTAGTTAAAATAAATACAAAGTTGCCTGTAAAATAAAAATACACCCTAAGATGGCTACAATGTAACTATTAGTTATATTGTAGCTAGCTTGGGGTTTATTTTACTGATAAGTACTTAGTTTTAAATAGGAATAATTTAGTTAATTATAGTAATTTTATTTTGTTTTATTTAAATTATATTTAAGTTAGGGGGGGTTAGACTTAGGTTTAGGGGTTAATAAATTTAATATAGTAGCAGCGACTTTGGGGGCGGCAGATTAGGGGTTAATAAATGTAGATAGGTGTCGGCGATGTTAGGGACGGCAGATTTGGGGTTAATAAAATTTAACTAGTGTTTGCGATGCGGGAGTGCGGCGGTTTAGGGGTTAATATATTTATTACAGTGGCGTGATGTCCGGTCGGCAGATTAGGGGTTAAAAATTTTATTTTAGTGTTTGCGATGTGGGGGGGCTCGGTTTAGGGGTTAATAGGTAGTTTATGGGTGTTAGTGTACTTTGTAGCACTTTAGTTAAGAGTTTTATGTTATGGCGTTAGCCCATAAAACTCTTAACTACTGACTTTTAAATAGGAGTCTGGACAGGAGAGGGTCTACCGCTCACTTTTTCCAGCAATCGTAATACCGGCATTAGGAAAATCCCATTAAAAAGATAGGATACGCAATTGACGTAAGGGAATTTGCAGTATGCGAAAATCGCGGAAAAAAAGTGAGGGGTACACCTGTACCTGCAAGACTCGTAATACCATCGGGCGTTAAAAAGCAGCGTTGGGACCTCTCAAAGCTGCTTTTTAAGGCTAATGCAAAACTCGTAATATAGGCGTATGTTTCTATGTTAGTAAAAAAAAGGCATGCAAAAGGCTTTAATATAGAAATACATACATTCACATGTCTAAATCAGTGTACGTATGCATATATTTATATATATTAGATATGTGTAATTCGTTTCGGATCGATTCGGAAATTCGGAAAATTCGGCAAATTCGGAGATTTGGATCGAACCGAATTTCCGAATTAAAATCCTGCCAAATTTACCGAATAAATCCGAATTAGTTCGGATTTATTCGGTAAATTCGGATGGCCATGGATTACATGAGTATTATACAGTATATTAGGTTATATCACTCTGCTATGGGTTACACCTAATATACAGTACATAATACTAGTCTAATCCCACCTAACACTTACCGAAATTCCGAATTTCCGAATCGAACCGAATCCAGATGAATTTCTTCGAATCCGAAACAAATCGATTCAAAATTTTCCGAATTCGAATCGATCCGAACTTTGAAAAATTACGAATCGATCCAAACCGAACCGAATTTTTTCGCCATGCACATATCTAATATATATATATACACAATATATATGTGTGTGTATAAGTATTTATGTGTTTTATTGTATATTTACTGTACATATTTCACATTCCTATATTCTTCACATACAGGAAAATGTAATTTTTTTGTAAATACATAATCCTATATTTATATCTGTATATACCTATACCGGTATATCTATTCCTATAGATACAGTATATAGGTATAGATATGAATTTTAAATGAACGGTATCCGATATATATAGAAATATATATGTAATAATAAAACATACGTTATTTTCGATGTGTAAAAGATAAGAATGTAAAATATGTGTTTTGCGCACCGTGTTTCGCAATTTAGATTTTAACGCAGTCAGGTAAGCGCACATGAAAACTTAGTAATCTTAAAGGAACACTCAAGTCAAAATAACCTTTTATGATTCAGAAAGAGCATGCAGTTTTAAGACACTTTTCAATTTACTTCCATTATCAAATTTTGCACAGTCTTTTTATATTCACAAATTTTGGGGAACAAGATCCTACTGAGCATGTGCACAAGCTCACAGGGTATACATATATTAGTCTGTGATTGGCTGATGTCTGTCACATGATACAGGGGCTTTAAAAGGACATGAATCCACAACTTTTTTCTTTAATGATTCAGATAGAGCGTATGATTTTAAACAATGTTCCAATTTACTTCTTTTATTTAATTTGTTCTCTTGGTATCCTCATGTTATTGGCTCACACAGTGCATTAACTAGCTCCCAGTAGTGCATTGCTGCTTCTTCAACAAAGAATACCAAGAGAATGAAACATATTAGATAACAGAAGTAAATTGAAAAGTTGTTTAAAATTGTATTCTCTAATCTGAATCATGAAAGAAAAAACTTGGGTTCCATGCCCCTTTAAGACGCGTTTTTGAAACATTACATATAAAATATTTTAAAAAATGAATACAAATTATAAAAAAAAAATTAAACATACTATAAAATATATAGATATATTCTATGGATTATTTAAAATATTTTCAGTATGTTTAATAATTGTTTTTTAATTTTATATGTAATATTTCTATAATACCCCTTAAATTTACAGTAAATCGTGAAACAAGATGCGCAAAATGTATATTTTATATTACATTGAAATGTAAAAATATTAATATTTCATGTTGGGTTTCACCCTCTTGTATATACACAGTTGGTTTAACGTGAGAGTATGGGTGTGTGTTTTTTTTGTTTGTTTTTGTGCTCCATTGACTTCTATAGGAAAAGAAGTTAATGTGGTCGCAATATTATTATTTTTTGCATGCGTCAGGTTTACGCTCGTGTGAAAACATTTTTATTTCAACTTGTAATTCGAACACAACTCGATGCATGCAAAAATCCTCCATTTAGGAAAGTTAGCGCGAGCAGGAACACTAAATTGGACTCCACTCTTAATCTAGCCCTTAATTTGGTTCCCCAAACACAATAGTACTAAGGGTCTTTATAACAATCAGGTAGTAGCCTCAAACCTCACATTTTGGGATAAAATCCTCAATATTTCCACACTAGCTTCCCATCCCTCTCCCTAACACTCTATTTCTGGAATTCTTTTTACTCTTCCAGATACTCATTTAAAATACTGGCAAATCTCTTGAACTTTTAACAGTTGGAGATTTATACTTGAATTGATTTCCCTCTCTCAATTTGTAGCTACATTTAACCTGCCACCACTTTTAAACTTTGAATTTATGAGATTATTTGTGTTCTACATTCTATGAGACAAAACTATTTGAGAAAAAAGATGGGATTCTGGAAATGTAAACTGGAAATTATTATCCTTCTCTTACCAAATAATTTTACAATCATAACTCTTTTATAAATCCTCTCATATGCAATGGGAAATATTGATATCTTTAACATAAGACATGCCTATTTGGTGAAAAGGTTTTGAACTTACAAAAAATAATTGTACTGAGATTATTTAAAATATCTAATATCACCTAAATGCTGGTGTGGGTGCAATGCTTTGGGCCCCCCTATACATATCTGGTGGGAGTGTCCCTAAATTGTCCCCTTTTGGCAAAAAGCATTTATTTATTGTTACACTCATAACATTAATATTACGTGCTCTCCTTCAGCAGGTTTATTCCATATATTCCCCTAGACCTTACCTCTCATTCGGCTAGATTACAAGTGTTGCAGTACGGCTTTTGTGTGGGTTTTTCATAGCGTCGGTTTTACAGGTTGTGCGTTGAGGCTAAAAATCTTGCGTTATGCTATACCGACGCGATCCATACCGCCATCTGAGAGCAGTAGTTATGGATTTTGCAAAACAAAAATGTTTCACAAAACTCATAACTACACTGTTACAAAGTACACTAACACCCCTAAACTACCTATTAACCCCTAAACCGCCACCCACCCGCATCGCAAGCACTATATTAAATCTATTAACCCCTAATCTACCACCCACCCACATTGCGACTATTAAATAAACCTAATAACCCCTAATCTGCCGCCCACCCACATCGCCAACACCATTTAAATATATAAACCCCTAATCCCCCAAAATAAAAAACCTAACTCTAAAAAAAACCTAAGCTACCCATTGACCTTAAAGGGGCCTATTTATGGGCATTGCCCTTAAAAGGACATTCAGCTCTTTTTCACTGCCCTTAAAAGGGCATTCAGCTCTTTTACAAAAGTCCAAAGCCCTAATCTAAAAAAAACAAACACCCAAGAAATGAAAAAAAAAACTAACACTATCCCCAGAATATCTACTCACGGTTCCTGAAGTCCGGACATCCATCTCCAGCCAGGCAGCAAGAAGTCTTCATCCAGGCGGCGACACCATCCATCTCGGGGATGTCTTCTATCTTCATCCTGGCGGCGCGGAGCTATTCTGGAAGCTGATCCCATCCTGCGCCGAGCGTCCTCTTCATACAGTCACAGCTGTATACTGAAGTTAAATGCAAGGTAGCCATTTCAAAATCAGCCAATAGGATTGCAGTAGCTCTCATCCTATTGACTGTTTTGAACAGCCAAAAGGATTTTTTCCTTTTGGCTGATTTGAATTTAAATTAATCAAATCAGTCAATAGGAATGCAAGGTACGCCATTTTGAAACGGCTACCTTGCATTCAACTTCAGTGTCGGCGGTGACCTTATGAAGAGGATGCTCCGTGCAGGATTGGATCAACTTCCAGGATGGCGCCGCTCCGCGCCGCCGGGATGAAGATAGAAGGCGTCCCCGAGATGAATAAAGGTGTCGCCGCCTGGATGAAGACTTCTCGCCGCCTGGATAGAGATGGATGTCCGGACTTCAGGAACCATGAGTAGATATTCTGAGGTTAGTGTTAGTTTTTTTGGGGTTTGTTTTTTTTGGGTGGGTTTTTTGTTTTAAAATAAGGCTTTGGGCTTTTGTAAAAGAGCTGAATGCCCTTTTAAGGGCAGTGAAAAAGAGCTGAATGCCATTTTAAGGGCAATGCCCATACAAATGCCCCTTTAGGGGCAATAAGTAGCTTAGGTTTTTTTAGAGTTAGGTTTCTTTTATTTTTGGGGGGTTTGTTGGGTGGTGGGTTTTACTGTTGGGGGTAAAAGAGCTGTTTATTATTTTTTGTAAGCTTAGTGGTTTTTATTTTTTGTAATTTATTGTTTATTATTTTTTGTAATTTTAGATTTTTTAATTTTTTTGTAGTGTTAGGTTTTTTTTAAATTTGTAATTTTGATTTTTTAATTGGTAGTAATTTTTTTTTATTTTATTAGAATAGTAATGTTAGGTTAATTTACAGTTTAATGTTAGGTTTATTTTTATTTCACAGGTAAGTTTTTATTTATTTTAAGATGGTTATATTTTAATTTTAATTTAATGTTAGGGGGGTGTTAGGTTTAGGGGTTAACAATTTAATTTAGTGTTTTGCAATGTTGGGGGGCTGGCGGTTTAGAGGTTAATAGGTTTATTTAGTAGTGGCGATGTGGAGGCCGGAGGTTTAGGGGTTAATACGTTTATTTAGTGGCGGTGATGTGGGAGGCCTGAGGTTTAGGGGTTAATAGCTTTCTTATAGTGGTGGCGATGTTGGGGAGTGGCAGAATAGGGGTTAATAACTTTATTATAGTGTTGGCAATGTCGGGGAGTGGCAAAATAGGGGTTAATAACTTTATTTAGGTGTTGCGATGTTGGGAGCGGCTAAATATGGGTTAATAATTTTTATTAGTGTCGGCAATGTCGGGGGCGGCGGATTATGGGTGTTTAAACTTGGGGTTTATGTTAGGGTGTTAGGTTTAAACTTAACTTTTATTTCCACATAGACATCAATGGGGTTGCGTTACAGAGATTTTTCATTCCGCACTTCAGGTGTTAGAATAAAAACTAACACTCTCTCCCCATTGATGTCTATGGGGGAAAGCGTGCACAAGCACATCAAAGCAGCCCTTGGATTTTGTGCGGTATGGAGCTTAACGCACAAGGAGGCTTTTCAGTAACTCGTAATGGCACTTTTTTGGTGTTAATTTCGGACCCTTTTGTTCCATGCTACAACAGTACAAAATAACACATGTAGTTATATATAATTTTCTTTTATGTATAATTGCTTAATTTGATGATGTATTATTTATGTTCTGTATCTCAATAGAAAAGAAAAGCTTATTAATCTACAGCTCTATAAACTTGCAGTTTTGTTTTTTTCTGTTTTTCTTTTTTTTTTCCAGATAAAACATTGTTTGTTTTTTAGTAAAGCTGCAACTGTGGGCTTTATTGTATTATCTTGACAATAACTGTAAACCTCATCATTGTGTTATGATGTAAGCTATAAAAAGTTCAATAAAAAAAAGATAATTCCACAAGAGCAGCCCCTGCGAGGGTCAGTGTGAAAAAACACATCTGATCCGGCGCAGTTTAGATAATCAGGCCACTATGAGAATTTTCTTTTAGATTTCTTATTATCTTCACAACTTAGAACCAACATTTTGACGAAAAATATAACTTATTTAACTTTAAGCAGCTTATATAAACTAGTAATTTAGATAATCACATTATACACATTGAAGTTACCTGCATATGGTCACATAGCCACTACAAAAACATTTATTTAGTCATGGATAAATGACAGCACTCACAGGATTTTTCAGATGTACAATTATGTTTAGTTTGACCCCGTAGTCTGAGTCAATGTTCAGTTGTTTGGGTTCTGTCTTTTAAGTCACAATAAACAGCTTTGTTTTTTTCTTTTTGTGCATGTGAAAAGTCATTGAAGACCTGTCACTCATACTTTATATGTTTTGTCCATTACAATCTAAAGTGCAACCAAGCAAGACATCTCAATAACTATGAACCAGGTAGTGAAAAGTGTATCTTATGTATTTACTTTAGTGTAAGAAAGATCAAAAAAGTAACCTAAGTGATTTTAAAGCAGGAGGGTAGCTTGAATATGGTGTGCCAGGGTAGACATTTCTGACAGTATTTTCCTGTTTGCAATTTTCAGAAAATTACTTTTTACATTTTTGCCTCCTGTTTGCTAAATAGTTCATTGATGGCTATAATAAGACTTTTTTTATAGCTTTCAATGGTGATTGATACAGATTTTCTTGTTTTTATCATGTTTACCTGAATTTACGCTGTTTTACATACAGTCATGGCCAAAAAATATTGACACCCCTGCATTTCTGTCAGATAAAGCACAACTTCGCCCAGAAAATTGTTGCAATTACAAATATTTAGGCATTCTCATGTTTATTTATTTTGTTTGTTATTGGTATGACACAAAAAAGTGGAGAAAAAAAGCTGACACATTCTACTCAAAACTCCAAAAATGGACTGGACAAAATTATTGGCACCTTCTCAAAGTTGTAAGAAATAATTGCATTCCAAGTTTTTGATGCTCCTGTAATTTGTAATGAAACTCACCTGTATCAATTAACAGGTGCTGACAATATAGAAATCACACCGGAAACCAGTTAAAATGGTGAAAAATTGAAAGAGCAGCAAAGAATTGTCTGAAGATTTTAGAACAAAATTGTGGAAAAACATGGGCAATCTCAAGGTTACAAGTCCATCTCCAGAGATCTTAATGTTCCTGACTCCACTGTCAAGAAGTTTACAGCCCATGGCACTGTAGCTAATCTCCCTGGACATGGACGAAAGAGAAAAACTGATCAAAGACAAATTCAATCTGACCTTCAAGCACAGGGTACAAATGTGTCAGCTCACATTACACATCGCCATCTGAATGAAAAGGGACGCTATGGTAGAAGACCGAGGAGGACCCCACTGCTGACAAAGAAACATTAAAAAAAACAGATTGGAGTTTGCCAAAACTTACCTGAGGAAGCCAAAATATTTTTGGGAGAATATGTGCTGTGGACAGACAAAACAAAATTACAGCTTTTTGGTAAAGCCCATCATTCTACTGTTTTCAAGGGGAAAAATAGGCTTTTAAAGAAAATAATACAGTCCCTACAGTCAAGCATGGTGGAGGTTCACTGATGTTTTGGAGTTGCTTTGCTGCTTCTGGCACTGGATGTCTTGACTGTGTGCATGGCATTATGAAATCTGAAGACTACCAAATAATTATATGATGCAATGTAGGCCCAGTGTCAGAAAGTTGGGTCATGAGTCTTACAGCAGGACAATGACCCAAAGCACACTTCAAAAAGCACCCAGAAATGGCTTAAGACAAAGCGCTGGAGAATACTGAATTGGTCAGCAATGAGTTCAGATCTCAATCCCATAGAACACCTCTGGAGAGATCTTTAAACAGAAGTTGGGAAAAGGAACCCTTCCAATCTGAGAGACCTGGAGCAGTTGGCGAAAGAAGAGTGGTCCAAAGTTCCAGTAGAGAGGTGTAACAAAATCATTGATGGTTACAGGAAGCAATTGATTTCAGTTATTTTTTCCAAGGGGTGTGCTACCAAACATTAAATTGAGGGTGCCAATAATTTTGTCCAGTCCATTTTGGGAGATTTGCGTGGAATGTGTCAGATTTGGCTTTTTTTTCTCCATTTTTTGTGTCATATCAATACAAACAAAGGAACTAAACATGAGAATGACTAAACATTTGTAATTGCAACAATCTTCTGGGTGAAGTGGAACATTATCTAACAAAAATGCAGGGGTGCCAATATTTTTGGCCATGACTGTGTGTGCCCCCTGCACCCTTGATATTTAGCTTTTTGGTTGACTTTCTATACATATACTTGCATCACCACTGTCTGTGGAAAACAACAGTTTGTTCATAAATGAGAGCAATGGTAAAAGGTAATATAGTGTAGGTTTATAGGGACACCACAACCAATAAAATGTGGTTACTGTAAAGCAGTGATATGTAGAGTCTACACCAGTTGAACATACCATGTTCAACGTATAAATTATTTAAAATCTGCTAATTCCTTTTCCTGCTGTTATATGTTGATAAAAGAACCAGGATATGGTAAATAATGATGAATCAGTTATCCCAAACTATGAGTGCTGGATGGTGAGGATGGTGTTATAACGCATGGAATGTTTTTATGGAATAGTTTTGGCCTCGGACTGTAGCTGATAGGTGGTTTATCATTGGTTACTTCTAGCATTACTATGGGACAAGCAAAAGATAAAGATTATCCAGGAATGATGTAGAGGATGCCACTTAGTGCATGAACACATAACCCCATCATGCACATACACTTGTACAGATGCACTCACACACACACTAACGATCTGTCTGCCTGTCCTGGCCTGTACCTAAAACTATACGTAAATATATATATATATATATATATATATATATATATATATATATAAGGAAGAAAGGGGGGTCACCAGCGCTAAAACTACAATAGGTGTGTTAACTTGTGTGTAATAGATGGTATAGAGAAACTGTGCCAATGGTTAAAGATGTAATGGTCTTTTTATCTATAATAGAAGTCTGCACTCGCTTAGTTGATAGGGAGTGCAACAAAACTTATATACATAAATAAGTATAAGAACTGAGCGTGCTGCCTAAAATGTGAGTCAGTGTACCCGTGTCACTGAGTAAAATGTGAGTCGAAAGAGAAATTCTCAGTAGTGAGTAGGCGCACTGCTGTACAATTATGAATATTATAATAATGGTATACTGTAAGGTGTATACATAAAAAAGTTCAAAACCAATGAGGTGGTACAAGTTAGTTCTTTTCCAGCAAATTTCTGGTATAGGGTAAGTTATAGCGCTTACCAGAGCCAACCTCAATCCTATGAGGTAAGTGATCAGCAATGGGGTATAGATGATCCCTTGGAAACTGTATGCTCCCTCTGTGATCTCCTAGTGTCTGTTGATCCTTGGGAATGGAGATCCTGGACTCTCTTACGAAGGCAAGAATGATCCTTTGGTTCTCTCTATGGTATTTGTTGAAATACTACTGTTTTTGGAGGAGCTTGTTGATGAAATGGCAATCCTGGACTCTCTGTAAATTTCTTCTTCTTTCAGAAGCTTAGATGTCCGATATTCTCATAGGTGTATAGAAACAAAGAGAGAAAACAAGAACATAGTGTAGTACTGCAAGGTGATATAAGCAGAAACTGAATGTTTATCCTGGTATAAAGTAAGTATATTGTGCTTACCAGAGCAAACCTCAATCCTATGAGGTAAGTGATCAGCAAGGGGTTAAAGATGGTTTCTTGGATGTTGAGAGTAATTCCTGGTCTTTTGCCTGTCCGTGGGAATGGGAATCCTGGACTCTCTTACTCAAGCAAGGATGATCCTTAGGCTCCCTCTTTGTTAGTATCTTGAAAAATGTCTTGAATGACCTTTGTAGCAATGAAATCCTGGGCTCTCTGAGTATTTGTTCTCTCTTTTGATAGTGGGATGTCACGTGTCCTCACAAGAGATTAGTGATAAAATACAAAAAGCAGAGACAAAGACATAGTGTGATACTGTAAAAATGATGAGCTATTTATTACAGACAAATAATAAAAAATTGTGCTTACATTAAAAACCTTCAAAAGTGGTATGAGGTTAAAAAGGTAGAGTAATACCCTAAGTTTCACTCAATATTCAGGTATGTGCTGAAATTGGATGAGATAGAAGTGCAGACACTGGTTGCTGAGCTGCAGAAACAGGGTGTTTAAAAAGTGGCACTGGAGTAAGCAACACTAATATAGTCTGTGTATTCCAAGAGAGGCAACCGGCAATGTAATTCCGTTTGTGTCGTGGTGAGCGTCAATGTATAATCCACAACAGTTAAAGTGCAGGGATACAATGCAATTCTCAATACAGTACCGGTTGTTGGATGGAGAAATATAGATGCCGATTCTAGCAGGACCTGTCAGCCCACTTAGTGGTGAAAACCTTACGCGTTTCGAAGTAATAACGATACTTCTTCTTCAGAGGTAAAAAAGTGTACTGACAGGCTTCGGCATTTTCCTGGTTTAAAAAGGCTGCTAAGGGGGCGTGAGTTTCAGGCCTGCTAGGATGTGCGGCAACTGACGTATGACGTCTACGTGATTCCGTGTACGTGTATCATTGGTCAAAAAGCTGGTTGCTATGGAGACTTTGAGACGCTGCAGGTAATGTGTGTGCTGATACCTGTAATGCGCTGAAGGGCCAAGTATTACACCAAAGGACTACAGCGGTGTTATTTGTATTAAAAACAAATACTGGGCTAGCTATAAATATGTTGGGGTTATTGGTTAAAATATTGGACTTAGATCCTGGAAGTTTTGATAATAAAATTAACGCTTTGTTAAAACGATCTCATGGTTGATATGCATGGAAACAAAAGGATTCCTAAATTGTATATTAAAAGACAAAATACTGCAATTTAAGGTGTAAAGTTAAAAACAATAAATAGATAGATGGTAGACTATATTTTATTGTATATCTACCAATCTATGGGTGATGAAGTGTGGGTCCATGTAAGAAGGGCCCTAGAAGGTTGCTCCGGGATTTTACTATGAAAGGCTAGTATACTCACTAACACAGACTCTGTGTGTTTTTGTCATATTAGAGAAAAGGGTAGAAATTACTTGTGGTCCCAACCAGTATTGAATTGGGAGGCATAAAGTTATGCCTCATAAGTGTAATACTACTTATTGATCGTTCTGATTAGGTGTCTAGGGAATAGGAAAAATATATATATGTATTTATGTACATATATATATTCCATGTAAGGATGGTGTATGTAATTCTATGAGGAATGAATTTTTAGTGGAGAGACAGATTTTTAGAGGAAGGCTGCAAGATCTATATCCTCATTGAGCCCCATAGGGGTCATGGTGCCCATATTATGTATCCAGTATGTTTCCTGTTGGCGTAATTTTAGGAACCTGTCTCCTCCTCTTTTGGGAACTGATACTTGTTCTAATATCGTTCCTTTTAACAATGTTTGGTCTTGGTTATGAATTTTTTTGAAATGTCGAGAGACACTATGTCCTTTATAGCCTGCCTCTATATTTTTCAAATGTTCTAGTAGCCGTACCTTATATGGGCGTTTCGTGCAGCCTATATATTGTAGTTTACATGGGCATTCAAGGAGGTAAACCACGAAGGTACTTTTGCAGTTGGTTAGAGTATTAATTTCACAGGTTTTGTTAGGATATGTTTTTGAATTTATTATTTTAGTGGGTTTTTTTCCTTCATAGGCATGCTCACAGCCTTTGCAGTTAGCCCTATTGCACTTGTAGAATCCCTTTGTATTAGAAGTTAGCCAGTTAGTTTTGGACTGTGTTACTTTCAGTTGACTAGGCGCTAGGATTTGTTTTAAACATTTATTTTTTCTGAACGTGATTTTAGGTGCTTTGCCTATACTATTTTTTAAAAACTTATCCTGTTCGAGTATAGGCCAATATTTTTTGAGTATTTTCTTAATTTCAGGAGCTGCTTCATTGTAAGTAGTTACCATTCCTAGTTTTTTTTGTTTTTTTTTCTATTTAAATAATTTTTATTGAGAGCTTTTTATAGTGACAACATAAACCATATGACATGTACATATTACAAAATATATCAATGATTGTCTCAGTAACAATATGACAGGAAAAAAAAGACATATAGTAAACGCCAAAATATAACTGAAAACCTCCTTTTATGTGTTTTTTATTATACTATGATAGGAGTAGCTATTATTCCAGGCCATTATGTTAAAAGACGCTCTGAAGGAGCACTGTAGCTACTAGACGGACCCAATTTATTATGAACTTCTTGAAAATGCTTCTTATTATTAAAGGGTCTCCTTGATACAAAGAGCAAAATATAGAGCAAGGGGGAAGTTGAGGAAATGTCAGCGGGTAAGCACCGCTATACATATAATTTTTCGACGTAACAATAATATTATAAAATGCGGATAAAGTATAACACAGAGGGGGGGGGACAACTGGTAAAGCGTAATGCGACATACAGTCAGATAGGGGCAATTTGCATATACAGTGAGGTAAGATCTAAAAGAGATGGCTTTCTATTTTTATAATAGGGAGGGGAGAATTTAAGCCCATAACAGAAGTTACAAACAATATATTAATTATCTATCAAATATTATGACCATAGAGAGCTAAGTTATTAGCAGTATTACTACAACAATTCAATAGTTGAGAAACGTTAAAATAAAGACTCTTTATGGTATGTAATAACTACATCAATGCCTTGTCGGTAGCCACTAGGAATGGGTTAAGGGAGATAAGCATTTAGCCAAATGCATATATTTCAATGTCTCTCCTTGAAATACTCGCACACTATAGCAAACAATAACTTAAACTTGTGTATATGAATGGACGCTGCAACAAGAGTACGTCCAGGTCTGCGTGGGCTGATCTGAAGCTTATGAGGACTAGGAAAAGTATGAGCCAATATGCATTCTCTAGATCTAGGTCCCAGTAGCGATGTTAAAACTAGGTTTGAACTGAAATAGCAACATTAATATTGCAGTGGCTAAGATATATTAGTGGGCGCAACCTAAAGTATGCTGCTCTGTGTAAGGGATGTCAGCCTCCTATATTGAATATAGAGCTTCAACAGCAGATATATAGTAGTTATATCAACAAATTCAAGGAATATTTTAAGGTATCAGTGAATAGCCTCATATATGATATGCAAATGGCACCAATTTACTAGCACACCTAGCACTTAAATTTTCATAAGTAACCGCATCACTAAACTGGGCAAAATATTAAACTAGGGCAGGGACAAGAAATGCAGCAGCCAACCTATAATATGTTTAAGGGAAAATAGGACTCAGACATAACTCCGCTATATAAGTGTAGGGACTGGATATAGAGTTATGGTTTAATGCTTATGTACTCCCCCGCCTAGGTTAGGAAAGATAGTAAAACTGCTCAAGTATAGCAAGTTGAGGATTTGTCATGAATGCATGAGCCATAGGAGCGGCTAGCTACACAGGCATAGTTATTTCCCCTACTTCAAATATGCACATAATACTGTAGATTATACCTACTCAAAAACAAAACGAAGTAGAGCAGTACATATATATATATATGAATACGTAGAAACATTCATAAATTATCAAGTGAAACAATTAACTTTGAAAACCAGTTATAGGGAAGGTAGCCCTAAACGGGTCATATACATGCATTAAGGAAGGGTAAGAACTCTGAGTCATTGTGACTGTTCGTAAAAAGATCTGAGGTACACAGCTTCTGCTTGAATAGGGTGAGTGTTCTCGCAAAGAACCTTCTCTCCTCACTCGTTGAAGTCAGAGAGTCCACAGATCTGCATGAGAGTCTGTCACAAATGATGGTGCTGACCCTATGTACCCAAAATCACCCGATTCCACTGCGGATGGAACTGAACCTGGCAGTTATGCGATGCGTTCCTATGATGGGAGACAGTCTAAAAAGATGCAGTCTGAGAAGCCCTTCCAAATATTCCTGATTCGCCGGATGCGCAGAGAGTCGGCATAGGTAAGAGATCAGGAGCATGACTGGACTTGTTGGCAAGGGTTCCGTTAAAGAATCTAAGGCCCCGATCCTCACAGGATCACTGAGTATAGTCCCCAGGCTCGCCGGGTGTACTGAATCTTCTGCCCATGTAAGTGATTGTGTCCATAGCGGGTCGCAGACGGTTGCAGCTCTTAATCCTCCCCTTCCCAGATGTAGGAGACCAAACTCCGGCAGACTTGCGTCGGGTAGCTCTCGGGAGGGAATCGATGTGGACACAGATGTGCCGGGAGGTAGCTGAAGCTTACTAAGTTGCTTATCTTGTTCCGGAACAGCCGCCATTTGTGGATCCACAGGGGTCAGTACATGAGGAATAGTCTTCATTGCATGCAATAGCTGAGTATGATTGCTGTCCATTTTCTGAGCTAAGGTAGTTAAGAGTCCTCGAATTTCGTTATAAAAAGTTTCATCCATGCTGACTTATATTTGTGTCCCCTCTCGTTAGCACTATAATGGTTCTGCTTCACCCCGCAGACGGGGGGGGGGTATATGATGATGGTAGAAGGCCTCCACCGGATCTATGCAGACATCTAATAAAGCAATTTCGCAGTTGAAATCTTCTCACGGCTAGTACCGTTCAGAACAGCTTCGCTTCATATATCTGATTTTACAAAGAAAGCTTCTTATTTGTTAATTGGAAAGTAAATATTTAGCATGCTAATAGCATAAGGCCTAGAGCTACCAACTTTTGCGTCTGGACCCAGCGGTTGCTAGGACCCGCGCCCCCATTCCTAGTTTTTTGTTGTTATTCTCAGTCGATTTACGACCTTTTTCTTTATTTGTAATGAGAAGTTGTTTTCTATCAAATTTTTTAACTTTTTTGAATGAATTATCTAGCAGTTTTTTAGGATAGCATTTTTCTACTAGTTTATCTTTAAGTAATTTGGCTTCTTTGATGAAGTCATTATCTTTTGTACAATTTCTTTTTAGCCGCTGGAATTGTCTGTATGGGATATTTTGAATCCAGGGCTTGTAGTGGCCGCTATCTGCACGAAGATACTCATTGCAATCAGTGCTTTTTCGGTATAGTTTAGTGCATATATCAGTATTTTCGTGAAATAGAGTCAAATCAAGAAACTCTATGGACTCCTGTTCAATTTTTGATGTGAATTGAAGGTTAAAAGTATTGGTATTTATGTGTTGGATGAATTTTGTAATGGTTGTTTCGTCCCCTTCCCAGATTAGTATAATATTGTCTATATACCTGCCCCACCAGATGATATTTTTGTGGAAGGGATTGTTGCAGTATATGTACGAATCTTCCCAGAGACCCATATATAGATTGGCGTAGCTGGGTGCCATGGTTGTACCCATGGCTGTTCCGCTTATCTGTAAAAAATGTGCCATTAAATTCAAAATAGTTTTTTTCTAACACAAATCTGATGCATTCAGTTATAAAATCTTGGTGATTAATCTGTAATTCAGTTTTTTTAAGAATTTGTTTCATTGCTGCAATCCCACTTTAGTGGGGAATGCTGGTGTATAGGGAGGAGACATCCAGTGTCATCCATTTGTAATTTTCTCTCCATTCTATATTTGTGATTTTGCTTATGGTATCAACAGAGTCCCTGAGATATGATTTTAAATTGGGGACTAAAGGTTTAAGGAAAAAATCCACATATTCTGAAATTCTGGCTGTGAGAGAGTCGATGCCAGAAACTATTGGGCTACCGGGGGGATTTACTAAACTCTTGTGGATTTTTGGGAGGTGGTAAAAAATTGCAGTTCTGGGATGTACATGTGTGAGGTATTTAAGTTCCTTTTGGTTTAATAGGTTTAGATGTTGTGCAGTGTCAATTAGTGAGTTGTATTGTTTTTGGAAAATTTTAGTAGGATCTCTTTGTAATGTTTTGTAGGTTTCAGGGTCATTCAATAGTCTATTGGCCTCATTGAGATATTCTGTCCTGTTCTATATTACCAGTCCACCTCTCTCTATTATAGTGGTATTCGTAATGATTATTCTCATTATGATTATTATGTCTTGTTTGAAATGGGCGGTTATGTTTTCTGTAGTTTTAGGTTGTATTATATTGACTATTGCCATATCCATTGGTTTCCCAAGAAACTTTCTTATGAGGAAAACGTTGTCTGTTGTCATATGGATATGTATTGTTAAATTCATATGCGTTGGAGTTATATGCATGATTTCTATTGGGTAATCTTCTTGGGGAAGGGATAGAGGTGTGTGAAAATGTACGTTGTTGGCGAGTACTGAAAGAATTTTTGCGCTGTACATTAGTTGGTTTGTTTTTGGTATTAGATGATTTTGAGGATAATTTAGGATGAGAAATGTTTTTGCTGTTGACTCTTTCTCTAGTATTTTTAGGAAAGGGGAAATTACTATTTGAAGTAGAGGGTTCAGGTGTATTGATGGTCTCCCACACTTCCATATCTTTATCTGTATCAATGTCATTTTTAAGAAGAAGTATCGTTATTACTTCGAAACGCGTAAGGTTTTCACCACTAAGTGGGCTGACAGGTCCTGCTAGAATCGGCATCTATATTCCTCCAACAACCGGTACTGTATTGAGAATTGCATTGTATCCCTGCACTTTCACTGTTGTGGATTATACATTGACGCTCACCACGGCACAAACGGAATTACATTGCCGGTTGCCTCTCTTGGAATACACAGACTATATTAGTGTTGCTTACTCCAGTGCCACTTTTTAAACACCCTGTTTCTGCAGCTCAGCAACCAGTGTCTGCACTTCTATCTCATCCAATTTCAGCACATACCTGAATATTGAGTGAAACTTAGGGTATTCCTCTGCCTTTTTAACCTCATACCACTTTTGAAGGTTTTTAATGTAAGCACAATTTTTTATAATTTGTCTGTAATAAATAGCTCATCATTTTTACAGTATCACACTATGTCTTTGTCTCTGCTTTTTGTATTTTATCACTAATCTCTTGTGAGGACACGTGACATCCCACTATCAAAAGAGAGAACAAATACTCAGAGAGCCCAGGATTTCATTGCTACAAAGGTCATTCAAGACATTTTTCAAGATACTAACATAGAGGGAGCCTAAGGATCATCCTTGCTTGAGTAAGAGAGTCCAGGATTCCCATTCCCACGGACAGGCAAAAGACCAGGAATTACTCTCAACATCCAAGAAACCATCTTTAACCCCCTGATCACTTACCTCATAGGATTGAGGTTTGCTCTGGTAAGCACAATATACTTACTTTATACCAGGATAAACATTCAGTTTCTGCTTATATCACCTTGCAGTACTACACTATGTTCTTGTTTTCTCTCTTTGTTTTTATACACCTATGAGAATATCGGACATCTAAGCTTCTGAAAGAAGAAGAAATTTATAGAGAGTCCAGGATTGCCATTTCATCAACAAGCTCCTCCAAAAACAGTAGTATTTCAACAAATACCATAGAGAGAACCAAAGGATCATTCTTGCCTTCGTAAGAGAGTCCAGGATCTCCATTCCCAAGGATCAACAGACACTAGGAGATCACCGAGGGAGCATACAGTTTCCAAGGGATCATCTATACCCCATTGCTGATCACTTACCTCATAGGATTGAGGTTGGCTCTGGTAAGCGCTATATATAACCAGAAATTTGCTGGAAAAGAACTAACTTGTACCACCTCATTGGTTTTGAACTTTTTTATGTATACACCTTACAGTATACCATTATTATAATATTCATAATTGTACAGCAGTGCGCCTACTCACTACTGAGAATTTCTCTTTCGACATATATATATATATATATATATATATATATATATATATATATATATATAAAGTAAAATTATGAAAATATAAAATCATAACAACTTCTTTAATCAATGTGTTAGATTGAAATAAATCGTACATTGAAAAAAAAAAGTTTAAAAATGTTAAAACAATCTGGTAAAGAAAATTGCTGCTGCACAATACAGGCAACATGTCTTTCAGCTGTTTTTTTTTGTTTGTTTCTAAGATGGCTACACACGAGCAACAATGTAAAATCTCCTGCTTGAAATATTATACAGTTGCGTGTTTTTTTTAGAAATAATTTTAAAAAAATCAAGTTCAAGAAGAGATCAAACTCTTTTTTTTTTTTTTATTGAAAATTTGAATAAAACATAATATTGTAAATATCATGTCAGTCATTAGTACAAGAATCAGTGTCTTAGTAACAACAGCGATAAACCTTACTAAGATTTATGATATCTTAATCCACTTCCTCCCTAATTCACTTCCTCTCTCTATGCAGCTTCTCGAGAAAGGGAAGATTAATCCATTAATAAATCCACATATAAACCCTCATGCTAATATGTCCCTGCTCTTATTAAGGGAAAAGGATCCTATTCAACCAACGTATTCCCTCCTATCCTCTTCCTTTCTTCCTTTTCCTTCCCTTCCTTTCCACTTGATCTGTTTTTTTAAGCTCATAGATATTTAACTTACTTCCCTGAGTTTAGCTCTTAAGCTACTATATTCAATTTTAATCTATATCTACCTGCGTGTCTTCCATAAGTACCAATTTATACCAATAACCATTACTCCAACAAAACACTGAAGAAGGAAAAAAAAAAAGAAAAGAAAGGGGTTTTTCCCTTTTCTCCTCCCTCCCTCCTCCTTCCCTCCCCCTATTCTTCCCCCACTCCAACCAATGGAATTATTTGAGAAATATTCAAAATATCATCCTTCCCCATATATGTAATAAATTCCAACCAAATGTTGCTATAAGTAACTATTCCATCCATTTTATATTTGGTGTCATAGGCCACCAGAGCTCCCTGCTTTACTAATAACCTTTTAATTGCTCCTATGGAAGGGATTTTATTATTAATCCAATTCTCAAAGATTAGTGATCTTGTAAGAATAATAACCCACTGAATGAATTTACAGTTCGAACCCCATTCTTCCCCTTTATTTAAGAAAATTGAGTTTTCTCCTGATATTTTAATCTTTTTCCCTGTAACCAAAAAGACAAAATAATAGATTTTACCCCAAAGTTCTCTAATCTTGGGGCATAGCAACATCATATGAATGATACACAGGTCCTCCACCCCACATTTTTTACAATTATTCACTATCTGGGTGTTCCTTTCTGTGCCCTCCTCAGGGTAGTATAATCCTGGTGAATGAGTCTAAAATGGGATTCTATAAATTTGGCTGATTTTGTAGTTCTTTTGACTACTTCAAAACTTTTTGGGATGTCCAGACTTACATTAAGATTATATCTACCCCATCTATTGGTGTATTCTCTAACAGAATACCATACAAAAGAGATAGTAAGACTTTTTTAATCCTTGGACAATCTAGAATAAAATGTTTTTGGACAATACTTGGTTCTCTACTTAGCATTTGAAGCAAGTAATGTTTCGTCTGAAAAAAAAAAACTTATCGGAAGCTGGCACCTCATATTTTCCCTGGAATTCCTTGAAGTTATATGGACATAAGGTCAGGGGATTAATACGCTGATTTATATATAGACTTTTCTTAGCCCTCCATCGGTGAAACACCTTATAACTTAGCCCTGAAATAAATCTGGGATTGCCCAAGAAAGGCAATTGTTTAGAAATCAAAAAGCCATGGCCCATCAATTTCATTGCCCCTCTCCAGGCCCATAAAATATCTTTATAGAGGGGGTGTGTTTGAATCTAATTACTGAGTTCTTTATTTGTCACATGTAAGATAAATGGTAAAGATAAGGGAGCACAGACAGTCTAATGGATATCTAATTAATGACACATAATTATAGCTTTTTAATTTGGGTAAAGACAGGCCCATTTAACTACTGGAAGGTAAAGTTTTCTATTCAAATCCTCTGCTTCTTTCCTTGCCAAAGGAAGTGCCGTAGGTCTTTCAAGAAGTTGCACATATTTATTGGTTTAATCATCAGAGGTAACATTCTAATTGGATAAAGAATTGGATAAAGAATTCTTGGTAAAATAAACATTTTGAATGCCGCAACCCTGCCCATTAATGACAGCGGCATATTAATCCAATGCTTTAATCTTTCTGCATTTTGGTGGAGTGATGAAAGGACGTTTAAGTTATACCATTTAGTTGGATTTGCTGATAAAAAGATTCCCAAATATTTCCGTTCTTGAGCTTCTATAAATGGATAGGTTTGATTATCTACTGGTCTCTTTAACCACAAGATTTTAGATTTAGAATAATTAATTTTGTAGCCAGAAACTGCCCCATAAACATCCAATAGTTCTATTATTCCCTTGATATGTTTTTCTGGGGAAGAAACACACATAAGTAAGTCATCCGCAAAAAGCAAGATTTTAAAGGTCTCCTTACCTATCTTTGACCCCTCCAAAAGACCTCTAATAGAAATAGCTAATGGTTCCAATATTAAGTCGAAAAGCAATGGGGACATAGGACATCCCTGCCTAGTTCCTCTATTTAAGGAAAAAGCAGGTGAAAGATGGTTATTGACCAAAACCGAAGCATTCGAATCTGAATATACGTTTGCTATTAACCCCAGACATTTGCCACTAAAACCAAATTTTACCAGTGTTTCAGTCATAAAATCCCACTCCACTCTGTTGAAGGCCTTCTCTGCATCCAAGGATAGCAGGAAGGCCTCCAGCAGAGCCGAGCTCTTTTCCCCCTATCTAGGACCACTATATTTGCATATCACTTGAAGGATCTTCCTTATATTTAATTCTGGGTTTCTACCCATTACAAATCCTGCCTGGTCAATATAAAGTAGTTTTGGAAGGATTAACTTTAGTCTATCGGCCATTATTTTCATCAAAATCTTATAATCAAGATTCAAAAGAGATATAGGCTTGTAAAAGGAAAGCTGTGTAATGTCCTTTTCTTTCTTAGGTTAAATAATATTATTAGCTGATTTGAACTGTGAGGAAAGCTTTTGATTATGAATAAAGAAATAATTATATACTTCACTTAAGGTAGCTACAATTTCATCGTTAAGGCACAGATAAAATTCTAACGGCAGGCCATCTGGTCCTGGTGCTTTCCCTTTACTCATGGCCTTCAATGTTTTTACTATATCTAACTCAGAGATAGGGGTATTTAAGACTGCCATGTCTTCTTCTGAGATTGTAGGAAGCTTAATATTTCCCAAAAATCTTTAAATATCCTCCTTTTTTGGGCCCTGGGATGAGTATAAATTTAAAAAGTAGTCCTGAAAAAGTGATGTAATTTCTTCTACTTTATTATTGGATTTACCCTCTTTGTTTATTGAACCTATAGTTTTCCTTTTTTTTGTTCTATTAAAGAAATTTGCTAGGTATTTACCTCCTTTATTACCAAATCTCTCAAAATGTGTTGCACCTTTAGAGAGAGCCTTCTGAGCAATAGAAAGCAAAAAATCCTCTCTTTCTTTTTTAGCTTTATAATAGGCTAATCTATTCAGCTCTGTTGGAGAGCTTCTTAATCTAGAGTATGCTGAAGAAAGGGCAATAGAAAGTTTCTTCTGTTTGACCTGGCCTTCTTTTCTTAATTTAATTAAATATGTTGTGATATCTGCTTTAAAAGTTGCTTTTGCTGCCTCCCAATATATAGATATGTTACCGTTATAATTGATATTATTATGATTATACTCCTGCCACTTTGCTTTAAGGAATTGGACAAATTTTACTGATTTCATCAGATAAATAGGAATAAAGAAAGAATTATAATTTGACTTTTTAGGTTCATTCAGTGTTAAAGCTATAGGGGCGTGGTCTGAAAATATAAATTCCATAATCTTTATATCATCAACCCTATTAATCAATGTTTCTAAAATCAGAAAGAGATCTAATCTTGCTAAAGTATGATGTGTTTTAGATAAACACGTATATTCTAAATTATTATGGTTTAAAAATCTCCAGACATCTCTTAAATTATGAAACCCTGAAAAAATTTAAAATATCTTTTTTTCGTAGTTAGTATTACGTTTTGGAACTCTTTTCCTCTGATTTCCCCCAAATCTCTTTCTATCAATTAGATGATCTGGCGTTATATTATAATCTCCCATAATTATTATCTCATGCGTGGAAAATTTATCAATAATTTAAAAAAATATTCTTCCAAAATTTCCATTCTGTTTTATTAGGGCTATATATATTCCCAATGAAATATTCCTTACCATCTATATCTATATGTATGAAAACATAACGACCTTCTTTATCAATATTTTTTTGTTTAATTATATAATTCAGCTTTTGGTTTATTAATATTGCTAGTAATCAAACTCTACGGTAAACATCAGTTGTTTTCACTGTAATTTTTGGTAAAGTTTAACATATAACCATAAAAGGACAATTTGTTTTATATCTAAATATCTCAAAACATACCTAACAGATTTATCTCAATTGTTTAGGTGCTTTAAGAATATAAAAAACAGCATTTAACATGAACTGTTCTACTGAATTTAAGCTATGTCTACAGTAGGGATGGGCGAATGTGCTGAAAGCGTAATTCGTTTGGTAGAACAAATAGTCCTGTGGACATTTGTTTTGGACAATCAAATGTTGATAAGAATGAAAATCCATTAAAATTCGGTAATCAAATGTTATTTACAGTTTTCCAATGTTACTTTAGTTTTTGCTTGTTTATAATTCGAATATCCACATTCGAAATTTCGAATGTAACATTCGATTTAACAAATACTATTAAGAAGTTTAATAGTTCATGTGGAAAGGAATTTAGTAAATTGATACATAATAGATGCAAATATATCAATTTGAATGTTTCCATTTCAAATGTTGCATAATTCGAATATTACATTTAAAGAGAGCTTTAGAAATACTATTACAAATATATAGATTAGAATTTTTCTAATTCGAATATTGCATAATTCCATTTAAATTATTAGAAACTTTTAAATTGAATATTACATTTAAAAAAAGCATTAGAAATACTATTACATTAAACGAATGTTAGAATGTTGTGCACACATTTAAAATTCGAAACGAACAAACAAATGTATTAAAATTCATTTCATTTCTCGAATGTTACTAAACCTCAGTCTACAGGTAGTCCAAAAGAACATGTCCATATCTAACACTAACCTAAAAAACACACAACAGACCATCACAAAATATCAAATGATTCAATATCACGTGGAAATGAAAGAAAATGGTGGTCATCTATACAGAGCAATTCATTTCAGTTGAGGTTAGGACCATAATTTGTAGCTTAATTTGTACCTAGGATACCTTGTGTTTTTTTTAGAAAGGAGAAATCCAGTTTAGAAAAAAAATAAACACCATTACTTTATTTTATTGCTTTTCCTGTATTTATCGACATGGACATTTCAAAAAAGTATTCAACCTAGTTTAACACAACCATTGTTGATCCATATTTCCTTCTGTGTGTACGGGCATAACATACCTAATTCCACTAATGACCCTGTGCTAGCTAGAGCCCAGCTCACGATGCCAAGCCTAAATTAAAGGGAAATTAAACACTAAAAAAAACCTCTAGATTGGATGATATGTTTAATACAGAAATTAGCTGGAGAAAAATGAGCGCACATTTTTTTTTATTAATTAAAGGGACACTGAACCCAAATTTTTTCTTTTGTGATTCAGATAGAGCATGCAATTTTAAGCAACTTTCTAATTTACTCCTATTATCATTTTTTCTTCGTACTCTTGCTATCTTTATTTGAAAAAGTAGGCATCTAAGCTTTTTTGTTGGTTCAGTACTCTGGACATCACTTTTTAATTGGTTGATGAATTTATCCACCAATCAGCAAGAACAACCCAGGTTGTTCACCAAAAATGGGCTGGCATCTAAACTTACATTCTTGTATTTCAAATAAAGATATCAAGAGAATGAAGAACATTTGATAATAGGAGTAAATTAGAAAGTTGCTTAAAATGTCATGCTCTATCTGAATCACGAAAGAAAAAAAATTGGGTTCAGTGTCCCTTTAAGTTGCTTAAATATTGAAAAAAAAGTACACAGTTTTAGTGTTTATAAAGCAGTGGATGCTGCAATATTGTAACCTAGGTTCCCTTCATTGCTGCGGCTAGTTAAAGATAGCTATAAAAGAGCGACTGGTGTGTGTAACCAATGAGTGTGTGGCATATATAGAAGAGTCTATACTTCCTCTTCTTAAATTGCTGGAAAAGGGGACATAATAAATATTAAAAGCATATTGTTAATATTTTTCCTACACATAATTAAACATTGTACTATACAATCTAAAAGCAATTTTAAACAACTTTCCAATGTACTTCTATTATTTAATTGCTTCATTGTCTTGATATCCTTTGTTGATAAGCATATCTAAATAGGCTCAGTAGCTGCTGATTGCTGGCTGCACATAGATGCCTCGTGTGATTTGCTCCCCCATGTGTATTGCTATTTCATCCACAAGGGATATATGAAGAATGAAGCCAATTAGATAATAGAAGTAAATTGGAATGTTGTTTAAAATTGTATTCTCTATCTGAATCATGTAAGAAAAATTCTGGGTTTCATGTCCCTTTAAGGTGTTTAATCTCCTTTTATTGGCAGCATTCTGTATAAGCATAAAAGAAAAAAAAAAGTTGAAAATGAAAAGACCCAGAGTATAAAATGCAGAACTGATGTAACAATATTTTGAGTGGTTTCTGCAGAACATTGCGGCCAATTTAAATGTATGGGCCCATCCAGATTCATAACTAACAATTTTAAGAGTGTAGTGCCACTCCCCAATTTTCCAAACCCATTCCTTCTTGTCTAACTGTCCTGTTTGAAGGCTTTATTCAGGATATTGAAAGATATTTCATGATTTTAGGGGTGATGTCCAAATACATAATGTAAATAATGATTCAAGGCATAAATGCAAATAGAAACACACATCCCAAATCCAATTATCAGTTTGCATGAAAATATTTAGTGCAAAGAAAAATTGTTACACAAAAATATCTATCTGACTCACAAGCCTTTCATTTTTTTGATTAGTTGCTTATAATAGGGAAATCCCTAAAGTGTATTAAATAAAGCAAATGTTTGAGTAGGATGAAGACAGAAGCAATTCAGTGCCACTACAGAACAGATGCCGCCTTCGGTGCTCATGTTGTTATGCCTGCTGAATTTGCCTTGTCATTTGGCCGGCACTCTGGCAGCATAAAGCCAACTTGCATTTTAATTTGGCCCTGAAGTTACTTATTTTATTATTGATCAAACATAATGCTGAATCAATGTTCATCTTGTTACTTGGGCCATTTCCGTGTAATACAGTGATAGCACTGCCCGGAGTTACTAATTCTCATCCCAAAGTGACTTCACCATAAAATCAATGCTTGTTTGTTATTGATACATGGCAGCTTGCATGCAATTGCGGGCCATTTGATCATGACTCTAACAGGTTATCAGTATATACACTTACAAAGCTCTTAATTTGTTAATGGCACATACACCCTTATTAACCTATTAACCTAAATTGGATGGGAAGCTTTAAACTAGATGGTTATATATGATAGATAGATAGATAGATGATAGATAGATAGATAGATAGATAGATAGATAGAAAGATAGATAGATAGATAGATAGATAGAGACAGACAGACAGACAGACAGACAGATAGATAGATAGATAGATAGATAGATAGATAGAGACAGACAGACAGACAGACAGACAGACAGACAGATAGATAGATAGATAGATAGATAGATAGATAGATAGATAGATAGATAGACAGACAGATAGATAGATAGATAGATAGATAGAGACAGACAGACAGACAGATAGATAGACAGACAGATAGATAGATAGATAGATAGATAGAGACAGACAGACAGACAGACAGACAGACAGACAGATAGATAGACATCTGATTTATTAATTTTTGGCTCTTTCACCCAGGTAAAAGAATTTCCACTTTTGAAAAATAAACAGGAAAATTTTAACAGTCTTAGGTAATTACATAACATCATAAATCGTTTATGTTTTTCTTAGATTCTTAGAACTGATAGTTTAATGTGATTTTAATAGGCAAAATTAGTGGGTATTTCTAAACATATTCCTTTCCCTAGTCTTATAAATGGTTCTATGTATATTTACATAAAGATTTTAAGTGGAAAAAAACATCATTACTTAAACAAGCAAATGTGCATCTGCTTGCTGATGTAGGAAAGCTAACAAAATTCTATTTAAAAATTCCATATCCTGATTTTATTCTGAACACTTTATAAATAAATATACTTCTAGTTCTGGCTGAACAAAAAAGGTTTTTTTAACTGGGTCATAAAGTTCATATTTTATATCTTAGAAACATATATATGCATATATTAAAATCATATATAGTTATTGTTTTAAAAGATAGATAACGCCTTTTCTACCCATTTCCCAGCTTTGCACAACCAACATTGTTAGATTAATATACTTTATAATATTTAAACCTCTAAATTTCTGCTTGTTTCAAAGGCTCTATTGACAGCCTCTTAATCACATGCTTTTTTATTTGCTTTTCACAACAGGAGACTGCTAGTTCATGTGGTATAGATAATGTGTTAACGTCCGAGGAGTTATTTAAGATTTAGCACAACACAATACTAACTGCAAGTCAATCAATAGTAAATAAATAGTCATGTGATCAGGGGGCTGTCAGAAGATGTTTCGATGTCGGTAATCACAGAGGTAAAAAGTGTATTAATATAACTGTGTTGGTTATTCAAAACTAGGGAATAGGTAATAAAAGGGATTATCTATCTTGTAAAACAATAACAATTCTTTTGTAGACTGTCTCTTTAACAGGACATACTACTATCATCAGCAACAGATTTTTTTCTTTTTAAATAAATATTATAAAAACACATAAAATCAAATGGCAGATATGTTTTGGGGTTTGTTTGTTTTTTGGCTTTCACATCACTTGATGTAATTAAAGCATCTCTTGCACAACTTCCATTGATCTTTTATTGCATCTCTTATAAATAATCTTGGACCTGAAATGCTATAAAAAGGAATATTTGCACTACGACTGAAAAAAATAAATGAAAAAAGAAACAAACAAAACATGAATGGTGAATCAACAAGTCTATTTTTTTTTTGTTTGTTTGTTTATTTTAAGCCTGAATCCACGCAGCGGGAGTTTGGTTCTCAAGAATATCCATTACCCTAATAGGGCCCCCTGTCAATTAAATCAATTTAGGGGCTAAAATAATGTTTGACTATACTAAAAATAAAATAGATATTAAATATATACCTACATTTATATAAATTAAATTAAAATATATAACATTAATCCTGTCTTTAAAACCGTATTATATATTTGCCCAATCACTTGAGAGGTATACATTTTCCACACTGGGTGGTCCTAAACATCCCCCCCAAAGGAAACCTAGTTCTCACCTCCATTCATTATGGAGAAAGCAACATAAAATAACCTTTTGCCACCAGAATAAAAAACAGTAGACTAGACTAAGTAAGTCCTCCTAAAAGACTGATAAACGAATAGCTTAAAAATGAATGTAGTCTCTAAATGTTACTAATGAACCCTCAAATTTACCTTGGATATACATCTAAAATAAGGGTGTTCCGGCAATGTACTTTACCACTCCTTGCTCATGTACTGTCATCCTAAAATGAGTTGTAATCAAATTCATATGATGCCTTGGTTATGAGTTCCCACAGAGGTGACTGGACGCTCATTCTAAAAATGATTTACTATGGGCTAGATTACAAGTGGAGAGCTATTTTAATGTACGCCCATAAAGGGGTAAATTTGCCCCTTTATGGGAGCAGGTTAAGTAACCAGCCATTACAAGTGGCTGGTTAATGCTCCCGCAAGCTTGTGAAAGCTCTTTGTACTTAGCGCAATTAACCAGAGGTCAGACCTCTGGTTATTTAAAAAAAATGTGCCCCAATTGCCCCCAATAAAAATATAAAATAAAATATGACCATTTTTATTTTTTAACAAAAAAACTACACAAAGCAGTTATAAAGGGTGAAAGTGAGGGGATGTGGGGTGTTAGGAAAAAAATGGCACTGAAAAGTGCCTTTACAAAGAGGTGAATGGGGACTGTGTTTTCACTGTAAATATATATATATGTATATGCTTATATACATATATATTTATGTGATAATATCTGTATATACACATATAAACACATAAATATATATGTATATATTCATATACATATATATTTTTAATTTGCTGCCCAATGCTGCGTCAATTACCTCCTGCGCTGCGCTAGATGCCTTGCCGTGTCCCACTGCATGAGAACAAGGCTCCTATTGGAGCCTAAGGAAGTGCAAAACACAAGGTCACATTCGCATTGCACCTAACTTGTAACACCAGCGCACATGTGAGTGGAGAGCAAATATTGCGCTCGCGAAAGCACTCCACTCATAATTTAGGCCTATATTTTTATGTATAGATAAACCCATTAAAAAAATTTATTAAGGGATCCCCAAATGCTGTACAGTTAATTCACTAAAGCTTTTATATATAGTTATTCTATAGTGAATCAGATGCTCAAAATAACATAGTGAACTGGAGTCAGGAGTGAAACTACTTTTGGTGCAGCAGATGCACTAGGGCCCAAGTGTTGTGGGGCCATAGTAGCCAGTCTATACATAGCATGTGCAGAATGTGTACAATCCTAATGCAGGGAAGCCGTCAATTAGTGCAGCTAACTGGTCCATCTTATCTATCTACTCAAAGTCTTTATACAGAGCAACATTTGAGGGGCCCAAAAAACATTTTGCACCAGAGCCCTCTATTAAATATGTCTACACTACTGACTGGAATTCATTTATGAAATGTTTTTCCCTTTGCAAAGATTCCATTGTTAAATGTGTGATGTCAGCTCTGTGATATATGAGCCATAAATTGCAGATATTACATCTTTGGGAATTTTTAATCTCAGAAATTCTTTTCTTAAATAGCGCATACTTGCTAGGCATGTCACAGAGAAATCGGCCTAGTTGTGCAGTGTTTGATTGCAGGTGCACAAGGCAGATTTACAAATGCTCTATGCACACTTAAGATATCACTGAAATAATGATAACAGTAACTAGAAGCATATTGCGAATACATGCGTACTACAAAAGCGCTTCTATTCAAAACGGAAATGCATTTAAATTTTGAGCTTTATGTCTCTGTAATTGTGAGAAGTCACAGATTGGAAGCTTATAAAGTAGCTTTCAGGCCTATAGCAATATTACAAAGTAGTAAATCAGAAAACATTAATATATATATATATATATATATAGAGAGAGAGAGAGAGAGAGAGAGAGAGAGAGAGAGAGAGAGAGCAATAAAAATATTTTCTCCAAGTGTTTAAAAATCAGTGATTAGTCAATTTCATGTGTCACTAATTTTCTGCAACTGAAAGAGTGGGCTGTTGATATAGACAAAGACAACATGAGGAGGGTTCAGACAGGACGTCAGTTAGTCCATACCCCATTTAATCCATCTTATCGATCCTAAATAAAGACAGAGCACATCTGGTTATTATACACTACATTACTTCACATCATTAAATGCAGGGACTCACTGGGCCCTGAAACAGGACTTATTACCAGAGGAGGCTGATTTTTTATTTAGGGAACCTATACAAGCAATTGCATATCTATAAGACCTATATAAAGTGTCATATTTAATAAAATAATGGCTAAATCATCAATTCCAATAGTCTTGTATTTAAATGTAATTCAGCAACAGACAACGTGCTTTTGTACATCCACACAGTTTGTCTATAAAGACGGCAACAAAGACCAGCCTCAAAACACAAACTGCAATATAAAATGTACTGCCACACTGGAATTAGATTGCGTATAAATGAGATATAACTCTCCATCACTATGTGAGACACATCCAATTTTTCTATATATAAGTAGGGAAAATTCCTATAGAAAAAATGCCTGAGTCAGAACACTGGAAGATAGATTAAAGGACATTAAATAAAAAACTTACATAATTCAGATAGAGCATGCAATTTTAAGAGCCTTTTCCATTTACCTCAATTATGAAATTGTGCACAATCTTATTTACACACTTTTTGAAGTATTAGCTCCTACTGAACATTTGCAGGAGTTTACAGTGTATATGTATTTTAGTCTGTGATTGGCTAATGGCTGTCACATGATTCAAGGGGCCGGCAAATTTAAATAAATTTTAAAATATGTCTGAAAATAATCTACTGATCAAGTAAATGCTGTTGCATTGTCTTTTTATTATGCACATGTTAAATATGCAGTCCGTCCTTTAAAGATATAGCTAAGTATTTTCTTTGTTGCATATAAAAGATTAAAAGTGGCACACTATATAACTTTTTTTTTTAATATCAATATGATTCATTTTTATTAGACCGTGTATATGTGAGTGTAACACTTTATTTTAATGTATTTATGTACTGTTTAATGCAACTATTTTTATCCCTAACCCTTTACGCAAGGTCTTCAGTCCCGCTAAGATGACAAGCGCAAGTTTAGTTTGTTCTCATACGGTTGCGATTACTTTCAACTTGTAATACGCGCGCAAGTTAATGCGCACACACTAACATTAGCACACCACTTGTAATCTAGCCCAATATTTCCCTATGACAAGCAGGTAACAGACATGAACTTCCTGTTGGTTTCAAAGTCAATAAAAACAGATTTTTAACATGGTTAAATAGTGTTGTTTTATATGCATAACAGAAATGTGCTGTGTTTATTGTCTGTTTTAATAGCACAGCTTCTTCCCACTAAACATGTTATGAAAAGACAAAACATATAAATCAATGACCAGGTGACATTAGCCACTAAGCCCATTTGAACATTTTCCCAATAACTGTGCTTTCTACTTTTGCTGCTGTTTGTGTACAGATACCTTACATCACAAGATAATGACAAAACACATCAGTATTATTACTGATGTTTGTGTACAGATACCTTACATCACAAGATAATGACAAAACACATCAGTATTATTATGCATAACTTACTGTTATTCCTATAGATCTATGGTCACCAATATTTGGCTCTCTCCAGAAAGCCCCTTAAAGCTTCTAAAATTGTTCCTAATGGCAGTGAAGTTTAAGCAAAAAGTGAGTCTTTATCCATAAATCATGTCTCTCCGTTTACCCTGAGCCACTTTCTTTTAC
>NC_069499.1:880777854-880826585 GCF_027579735.1 Bombina bombina
GTAATGTAAAATACACATTGTTTTTATTAAGGTTCCCACATATATTTTAGGATCAAAACATAACACTGTTCAGTAATGTAGAAACATAAAAATGAGATTTAAAGGTGGAGTATATAGTAACAGGCATAGGCAGATTGTGGTTTTAGAAAGAATTGTGCCATTCTAAAGTTGTGCAAAAGGAATTATATAAAAAATAAATACCAGACTGTTATGGAGCCAGGACTGAGTTTGGCTATTTTATACATCCCCTATCTCGCTATCCACAATCAAGCTCTCTTCTTAAAAGGATATTAAATTCCCCATAAAAATGTTTAATATTATTTATAGACAAAGAAATTATTTTGCAATTCACTTTCACTGGTTATTTTCCCTGCTTTTACTGTAGCATATATCTTAAAATTGTACTTTTCCCATGAACCCTAGATAAGCCATAAAGCAAATTCTGTAAACTAGGTTTTCAAAATGCAGCAAATCAAATATCAGTTTTAGGCACTTTGCAGCATTTTAAAAATCTAGGTTACTGATCACTTTTTGGCTTCTCTGGGGAGCAGGTTGGCAGAGCACAACTTTTATAACATAAAATCAAGAGTTATTTAAAATCCTTTTAAAGTCACTGCTTTGAAAAGGATCTGCTTACAAAATATATGTTTTAAATACTGTCATGTTGTTAGCACAACAATTCAAGGGACAGTAAACACATTGAGATTTTTATAAAACATGTTTAGTTATGCAAAATGAAACAACTTTGCAATATACTTTCATTATTAAGTGTGCCCCTTTTCATGTAATTTTGCTCTAAAAATTTAGCATTTTCTAATTCACAGAATTTATAACATTATAACCATTGTTTGCCTTGTTGTCTGCAGACTAAAGCCAAGAATGGCTCCTCCAAATAAAGGAAGTCATGGGTAGAATTTTGCTATTAATAAACAATTGAAGTAAAAAGGATGTTAGTTTGTTGTAAAAATGTTTAGACTTGGCTGATATGTTATTCTACAGCAATAGAACAGAAATGTCTTGTAATTACAAAGTGTTTACTGTCTGTTGGATTTACACTCCACTGACACTTTGTCTAATCATTATCACGTACTTGCCCCAAAGGCAGCATACGCACATATCCTGTGAGGGTCTGTGCACCAGTATTCAAACGCCACGTCTGCTTGTTTCAAATACTCCCCCCTCAGATTGTTATACAGTGAAGGGACTGGCTGAACTTCTTGACTGAGTATAAGGGGTTAATAGCTGTGCAAGTCGTTGCAGCCGTTGTGTGGTGGTGTACAGATTCTGCGACCCGCCTGCCACACTTTCTGCTGAGAAAATCCGATGACAGACAGCTTGTTCCATCTGATTTTGCAACCAGTAATGTGCGCTCAGGAATGTGGTGCCATATATTTCCTTGTGTAAATCAGCTGTTTTAAGGAGGTTGGGCCTCTAGCGCATGCGCAGTGAGCGCCACAAACCTCAAGCAGCTGAATCACGTCACCGAAAGTGACGTGGTAGACACATTCCTACGTGGTAGACAACTTATTTTAGAACACCGGTTCACAGGCCCTCACAGGATATGTGCGTATGCTGCAGATAAACAGTAATAACTTTTACTAGAAGCATTTTTGTTAATGGAAGTATATTGCAAAAATGCTTTAATTTCAAATTGAAATGCACCCGTGCACATTTCATTTTTGAGCTTTATATCCCTTTAATGGATATTGAACCAAATAGTCCAGGAAAGGGACATTTCAAAAGTGTCAGTTTAAGTTCCCTTGTTAAAGGGACACTGAACCCAAATTTTTTCTTTCGTGATTCAGATAGAGCATGACATTTTAAGCAACTTTCTAATTTACTCCTATTAGCAAATGTTCTTCATTCTCTTGGTATATTTATTTGAAATGCAAGCATGTAAGTTTAGATGCATGCCCATTTTTGGTGAACAACCTAGGTTGTCCTTACTGATTGGTGGATAAATTCATCCACCAATCAAAAACTGCTGTCCAGCGTCTGAACCAAGAAAAAAGCTTAGATGCCTTCTTTTTTCATATAAAGATAGCAAGAGAACGAAGAAACATTGATAATAGGAGAAAATTAGAAAGTTGCTTAAAATTGCATGCTCTATCTGAATCACAAAAGAAAAAAATTGGGTTCAGTGTCCCTTTAATCATCCTTTGTCCACTGGTTCAAGAAGGATAGCATAAAAAAAACTTAGGACTTGAAATACAGAAATCCTATGGCAGAAAGTCCCTTTATTTTGTGAACTTTTCTTATTTTTTTCTTTCAACATTGCTTTTCTTTTTTTTTTACTTTCAAATTAGTAACAAAACAATAAAATATAACTATAGTATTCAAATTAGTTGTAGATAATCAACTTCCAACTAAGATAGAGCATAATTTTACACTTTTAACTTCACTTATCTATTATCAAATTGATTTTGTGTTCTCAGTATCCGTCGTTGAAAAGTATATGTACATATCCTCATCAGCAGAATACACTGCCGGAAGATAACTCATGATTGGTAGCTACAAATCTACCAATCATTGGCTCGCCAGATGTTCTAAATTGTTCTAAAATATTAGAGCATTTTCTTTTTTATATCCCTTATTATATATATATAGATCCAAAATATTATATATATATAGATCCAAATATATATAGATCCAAAATAAAGGAGTGCCTTCCTTTATTTTGGATCTATTGAATACTTGTTGTGCACCCCAGTACTTTATGCTGACCGTGAGTGCTAGGCCTGGTGGTGTTTATATATATATATTTTTATATGTATATATATACAGTATATATGTGTGTGTGTATATATATATATATATATTATAAATAATAATAAATCCCATGACAGTTTTCTTATCGCCTGTCTCTCATGTATGCTGTACATGGTATATAAAACTCACATGATAAATTGATTAGCATTTCTAAAAATGTCCATCTTTAACATTTTTAATTTAAAGATTCACATATCCTGCATGCCCTTGGCACTGAACTAACTGACCGGTGCATAAGCAGAGTGCATGCTTGAGTGAAATTTAAGTGAGTACACTGCGTGTTTCCAGCCGTCAACATCTGTTGTATGTTCTATTGTATGTTTACTGAGAGCACAACTAGGAGTGAGACATATAAGTTAAAAAAAAATTGTAATTTATTTGATTTATTTTTTTTACAAATAAGGTCAAGTATTTTTTCCATATACATTTTCATGCCTTAAACCAGTCACTAAAAAATGTAAAGGGACATGATACCCAAATGTTAAAGCATGACGATTTTACCTCAAAATTTTTTTAAAGGGATTTTAAGAAGCCAATCAGGATAATAGTCCAAAGACTTGCAAGTGAATGTGCATCTGACGCGTGCACACACAGTCATGTTATTTCCCAAAGTTTTCTATGACATTTTACGAGATTTCAGTGAAATCTCATGAGGTCACAGCAAAGCATAGTGTGACCTCAGCACTGCTGATGCTGATTGGCTATTGCTTTTTTTTTGTTTTGTTTTTTCCCCCCAACTTGCTGCTGAAGTATAACTGTTACCAGAGCACTTACTTTTGTAAGCTGAAGAAATTTTGAGGTAACATAGAAGTGTTCAGGTGATATTTTTTGTCAGCTTTTTAAAGTTATGCTGCATCACTTCCTAGTGATTTAGCATATGAGTATTATGCCCCTTTAACTCTCTCATCCAGCACAACAAAGGTTAAAGTCATTTTGTTTCCACACCATGTCATTGCAATTAGCAGATTTGTGCTTCCTGAAGATTGATCCCATGTGTGATGCAAGTTTATCTGCAGGCCTGGAATTAGGCAAACTCTGCAATCTCTGCACACACAGAGTCCTTTGATCATGTAGATTCTATGTTACTACTAAACCCCCTGTCCGTTTCTACACTATACTCCCCATGTGCCGCTTCACTTTGTATATTGTATGTTTACTGAGCAGTTATTAGCTTTCTGTTAAGGCATTGCTTGTATGTCAATGAAAAAGAAACTCAACAATAAACAATCCCTTAATCAATATGTTACCAATAACCATGCAGGAAATTGAGACTTCAAAGCAATTAGTCATTACTAACAGTTTAATGATGCATAGCCCTCTATGACTCTCCAAGGTAAATACACTTATCTGTAGCTTTCAACTCCTAAAGTGTTAAACTACAGCAAAAAAAAACAATGGGATTTCCTAGATCTTTAGCCCCCAAACCTTGCAATGATTTGAGTTAATTAAGACAACAGGAGCTTGTGTATATAGCAATAAATCCTGTTGTGTCTTTTTGTTCTTCTTCTTTATAATAAGATTGTATATGTTTGCCTTATTACTGATGGTTCCTTATTGTAAACATCTATGTTTTTAACCTAAGGCCCAGGAACCACATTTAGCCCTAAAGTGCTTTAATAGGACATCCAATTTTTCATCCCATATTCTTCTATAATGCCCCATTTACACACCACACTGTGCTTTACTTTGCTGCAGTTAGCTAAGTCCTATCCTTCTATTACGTGTATGTGTCTTCGTGTATACATGTGCGTTTGTAGCACTCATGATTCTTGTCAGTAGCACATTTCATGATTCTTGTCAGTAGCAAATTAAAAAAACAAGGAAAAAAAGAGATACATATATGTGTATTAAAGTGACAAAAAACAATGAATTTCAAAATAATTTTTTTGCAAACTATGTTAACAAAAGGATTAAGGATATTTAAAGGTATATGCTCATTTTTGTCTTTTTGTTTTCATCAAAAAGGGGGGTGATTTCCTTTTTTTTTTTTTTTTTAAAGAAGAAAGCTCCTATACCAAAAAAAAAAAAATAATAAGTTTTCTCCTGGCAGACTTACAATATAAAGGTGTGCTCCTATCAGCCAATACTACTGTCAATCAGTGATGACTGGGAAACCAAGTACTGGTTCTGCACAAATGTATATTTACAACAAATTTTAATTAAATCTAAACAGTTGTTACATAACCTAATTGTGATAGAATTGTAAACAAGTCTCATAGAGGATGATTTATTTCCTTGCATTATAGGTAAGTGGCACAGTTTATTATTTATTATGTTGTGCTTCAGGTCCTGTGTACATTTACACATAAGCCAGAAATAAAATGTATTTACCAAGGATGGAAATTTTAAATAAAAAAAATAAATTATATATATATATATATATATATATATATATATATATATATATATATATATATATATACATATTTATATATAGCTAAAGCCTTAATTTTTGTGGAAGTGGAATACTGTAACTGTCAGTGATAGATATATATATATATATATATATATATATATATATATATATATTTATATATATATTTATATTTATATATATGCATATATTTATATTGCTTATAACCTTAAACAAAAAAAAATTATCTTTCAGACATGATTGTCCAAACACGTATCAGTACCATCTTTATAACTTACTTTATGTTTTTGGATTTCCCAGCTAAAAGATGGTGTTGTTTAAAATTTAAAAACTATTTATATGTCGAATAAACCTTCATTCTGTGTCACTTATCAAGAGACACCCCTATGTACTAACAGAGTTCCAGTAGTATTAACCAATGGTTAGGTACATTTCCCACAAATTTCAACTATGTTATAAACAATTCATCAAGTTATAGAGGAGTATTTTTCTGCAGTTCTGGGTAGGTAAAAAAAAACAAAACAACATTTATATGGCAGCAGAAAAAATATGTGAATATTTACACAAGTTCTTTTTTAATACATTTATATTGGAGAAAACATATATTTAAGGTGTTTAAACAGATATACATATTCTGGAATCTCTTATATTACTTATGAGATTGCTTAAACAAAAATAGGTTTCTTATGTTATGTAACCCCTTAATTTAGATATTTATGAGAATATATCTTCTTAGTGTTTATCTATAAACAATCCAACCTTCATTTACATCTCTGTACATACTATGCATAAAAGAAAATAGATGTTTCATCCTTTTTAATGATCTAAAGTATATATGATAACCAACATTTTATCAGTAACAGTGTGTAGGGCATCTAAAACTACAGTACACTTATTTTTAAAGTTATGTGATCATAATTATAATCTAATTCTAAAAAATTATAAATTAACAAAGTTTGTGGCTAAGTATATACATAAATGTATAAGTTTCTTATCAATGGCTATAAATCTGCTAACAAATGAACACTTTCTCTCTCTCTCTCTATTATATATTTTCTCATATATCTACAAAGTAATCCCTCTATGCAACATCTAATGAAGTATGAATCAAAGTAATTAATTAATAGATTATAAAGCTGCACTACTGTGCTTTGGTTTGCACATAGAACTACTGAAAAACACAGATCCATCGTTCAAATTATTTTTAAATTCAAAGGAGGTACATATTACATTATTATTGTAAACCCTCTTAAGAGGGCCCTTTGCATAGTTTATATATTAGTATATAGCAAGAATTCTTTCTGCCCCAATCTATTGAAATTAAGTGATAGAGAAAATAGACTTATAATAGACTATTGTGGCTTGAGATCATTCTTCAGAAAGTTACAAAACAGACCAGTGCAATATCAGAGGAATGTACCATTTTGGGCTGTGATGCTCAAAGTTCACAAATATTTATTTTTCAAGCTTAACCAATTTAATTTTGAATTTAAACATGATCAAACAACCCCCTCCCCTAAAGTCAAACATAACCAACTCCAATCTTCAACTTCAAAGCTAAGCTTTTTAACAGCGCAGAGTACAATAGCACTGTATTGTAAGCGCCCTTCAGAAAGATTATATAATGTGTTTAGTTGTGTAAACTAGGACAAAATAGAGAACAGTTTAGCAAGTTTTTAAATATATTTTAAACTTTTTTAAGGTGTGTTTTCTTTGTTAATATGAGGAAAACACTAGGAAAGGTTTGAAATTCCAATTGCTTATTTTTCTCACATTAGTGGGAAATAAGTAGAGAAAGTGTCTGCTGTCTGCAGCACACAGCAAGGTTGTTAAGAAGTGGGTGGGTGAAATTACTTAGTTTGTTTAGTGTCCTGTGAGCTTATTATACAATCAGAATGTGTTTGTGTGTATGTGTGTGAGAGTGTGTGTATGTATGTGTGTGTTTGTATATGTATGAGTGTAGTGTGTGTATACGTGAATGTGTGTATGTGTGTGTGAGAGTGTATGTGTGTGTCTGTGTGTGTATGTGTGTTAGTGTATGTATGAGTGTAGTGTGTGTGTCTGTGTGTGTGAGAGTATATGTATGTGTGTATATGTGTGTGTGTGTGTATATGTGTGTGTGAGATTGTGTGTATGTATGCGTGGGTTTGTGTATGTATGTGTGTGTGTGTTTGTGTATGTATGAGTGTAGTGTGTGTATACATGTCTGTGTGTTTGTGCATGTGAGAGTGTATGTGTATGTATGAGTGTAGTGTGTGTGTGTATGTGTGTGAGAGTATATGTATGTGTGTGTATATGTGTGTGTATATGTGTGTGTGAGAGTGTGTGTATGTATGTGTGTGTTTGTGTATGTATGTGTGTAGTGTGTGTATATGTGTATGTGTGTTTGTGCATGTGAGAGTGTATGTGTGAGAGTGTATGTGTATGTGTGTGTGCCTGTGTGTGTGTGTGTGAGAGAGTGTATATGTGTGTGTGTGTGAGAGTGTATGTGTGAGAGTGTATGTGTGTGTATGTGTACGAGAGTGTATATGTGTGTGTGAGAGTGTGTGTGTGTGTATGTGTGTGAGAGTGTATATGTGTGTGAGTGTTTGTATGTGTGTGTGTGTGTGTGTATGTGTGTGAGAGTGTATGTGTGAATGTATGTGTGTATGTATGTGTGTGTGAGTGTATGTGTGTATGTGTGTGTATGTGTATGTGTGTGAGAGTGTATGTGTGTGTGTCATCAAGTTTTATTTCAGAACTAATTTATTCATGATTGTTTTAGATGTATTGTGTATATGTGTGTGTATTTAGGGTTTATAAATTGTAAAATTAAATAATGCAGATTCCAAATTATTGTAACTTCTGCAAATATTTATTTTAATTAAAATATAATTATTTAATGTTGGCCCTCACAGTTATTTCTATCTGTAATCTAGGGTTCCCAAATATTGTCTCCAAATTGTGGATGATACAATTGCCCTCTGATGTAAATTCCAGTGTTCACAGTATTTTCCAGACAGTTATATCCTCAACTTGATGCTTACAGTAGACATCATGCCACAAACTTTTTTCATTTGTAGGTGTCTTTAAAGACACACTCACACATATACACACATAAGCACAAAACACATTCATATACACACGATACATACACATAAATACACATGTATACACACACATACAGTACAAACAAACACACACATATATATATATATATATATATATATATATATATATATATACAGTATATATATATATATATATATATACACACACACACATACAAACATGCATACATACATATACCCACACATGCATACACACATATGCACACATACCCACACACACATATACATACACGCACATGCCCCCACACACACATATACATACACGCACATGCCCCCACACACACATACATAAAAACACACATATGTACATACCTACACACACATATACATAAATATACATACTCATATATACATACATTCACACACTCACACACATGCTCATATTAAGAGATATTTTTCATTACTTTCTACCGGTATTTCCTGCCCCTTTCTTTCTTTCATTAATAAACCATTACTCACATTATACTGACCTGAACCCAGTCTAACTCATAAATTTCCCTCCTCCCCCCTTTTTGTAAGGTTCTGGTCAGGCTCCCCTCTCCTTTGTAGCCTCTGGGTTGTTCATTTCTACTCAGGATGTCACCCTGTGATGACACTCCACCGGGGCAATCCATCATGGCCTTTCATCCTAATATTTGTGCTCTTCCTCTAGAAATAAAAGTTGATCTCCTCTGCATACATCCCCTTGTGTTTCTTCATTGTCCCCTCTGCAGCTCATGTAAACACATGTATTCCTCTCTCTGCAGCCTGACTCTGTATTGATCCTGTTTGTTGATTAAGAATCTATCTTCATGACACTAGACAGCAAGCCTAGATAATAAACTCATCACCTTGGCTTCATGAACTTAGCTGTTTGCAGGGTAAGCTCTGATTTTTACTTACAGCAAGATCCACACTAGATAAGGAGGTTTAAATTAAATTCATAATGTAATAGACTGTATACAATTTATGTCCCTTAGCTTATTGTTTTACTTATGAAAATAAACTAGATTTTAAGTTATATGTAAATATTCACACAAACACACACTATATACAATTAAACTCTCTCTTTTTATTTATACATATACTTTTATTTTTGTGTAATAAAATATACAATTTGTATATATATATATATGTGTGTGTGTGTGTGTGTGTGTGTGTGTGTGTGTGTGTGTGTGTGTGTGTGTGTGTGTGTGTGTGTGTGTGTGTGTGTGTGTGTGTGTGTGTGTGTGTGTGTGTGTGTGTGTGTGTGTGTGTGTGTGTGTGTGTGTGTGTGTGTGTGTGTGTGTGTGTGTGTGTGTGTGTGTGTGTGTGTGTGTGTGTGTGTGTGTGTGTGTGTGTGTGTGTGTGTGTATGTGTGTGTATGTGTGTATGTGTGTTTGTGTGTGTGTTTACTTTATAAAAAAGTAGATCTTAAACAATATAAAATAATATATAATCATTTATGGCTCATTTATTGCTTATAATTTATATAAATATACAATAAACGTCAATATACATTTGATATAGAGAGAGAGAGATGTGTGTCTATATATATATATATATATATATATATATATATATATATATATATATATATATATATAGTTTTCATGTGCAAAACAATATTTAAAAAAAAAAAAAAAAAACGTGTTATCCAGTATGGGAAAGAATGTAGACACTTCACTCCACGTTATAGGTAATAATTGGAAATACAAATTGAAGTACAAAATGCCCCAATAGTTATTTTAAACAAAAAGAATGTCCATATCAAGGGTTCTTAACAAACAAATGTTAATATCATATAAAATATGTTTACTTAATATCTACTTTGCAAGCTGATTGCACAAGGAACAATTGAAATGTAGCAGTTCATCTTGTCCCTGTACAGTGATGGAGAATTCCCGGCAGCCCCCGAGATATTAGGAGATTAGCATATAGGGGCAGATAGAAGATAAAACCCATGCGATTAGAGATGTCTATTTCAGATTTCCATATATTGATTCGGAGAATTTTAATTCTGGGTCTTGTTATAGTATAATCCGAATTTATTACAATATCAAACATCTTTTAAATACGCTATGAAGGTCGCTCTAGCTCCTAAGAGAGTTTAAATAGAGCACTCGTAGCAATAAGATTAGTGAAATAGATAGAGGGTTTAAAATAATAAAAATAAAATATCTATGAACCGGTTAAAGAAGAAGGAATATGCAGGGAACTTATTTAGCAGCAAAATAAAACTTGTTTTGTGCTGAAAATATTACACATTTATAAATATATATATATATATACATACACACACACACATATATATATATATATACACTCACATACATATACGTGTGTGTATATATACAAATATATAAAAAAAATATTGTTAAATTATGTTTAGAACAGTTATGGGTATATTATTATATATAGTTAAATCATGAGAACAATTATATATATATAGATATTAGATTGAATAAAATGGAAAGTTTTAAAAATGTAATATTGAAATATTAAGTTAAATGTAAGAATATATATATGTGTATGTGTATATATATATATATATATATATATATATATATATATATATATATATATATTATACTTTTGCCGGTGCTAATCTTTTGCACTAGTTTAATTAACAGTGTTTTTAGGTAATTCAAAAAGTGTAAAAATTCACTGCTAAAACAAATAATTTGTCATTTTGAACAAAAAAAAAAAGAGACAGTATTTTTGTATTAGTTGTGTCCCCAGATTTGTGTCTATGTGACAGATCCCTCTCGCACCTGGAGCAGGTATCCTGCATGTGTCTAATTTACAATAAGCAAAGTGATCATAAATTGTCTAATTACAGCTTAACACCCAAACAATAAGGTGTAAATGGTTTTAATACCAATGTCTCTCATTGTTTAAATTCACACTACACATTTACACACCGCCCAGGGCACTGCCCGATTCCCCTTTGTTAGGAAGTCAATGTGCCTGCTTCTGCCCTCTTTGATGTCAAATTGTGACCTCTGGGTCTTTGAAGTTCTCTATTAGGAGAAAATTAACTCTCTTTTTTGCCTACTGATAGCCCAGACTAATTCGAGATCTCTTCTTAAAAAAAGGTTTAAGATGTGAGATGTGATGCAGATCTGGTCAAATTAGATGTTAGTTTGCATAAACAGTAGGACACAGGGGGGGGGTGGGGGGGCAATGAGATCAGCATACAGGGGGCATAATGAGTAAGTATGGGGGAGATGCAGGGAAATCAGATGAATTTGAGATTACCAATATCCTCATAACAATTATGAACAAATAATATTAATACTGCTAATAATATTAATAATACTTGTTGCTTGTGGTGTCCTTTAATTAATTGCATAATAATATAGTAAATATGTATTACTGTATCAACTCATTCTGCCCTCTATTTTGCAATGAGAAATAACATTATCATTCTTTATGAATATGACATTTTCTTATGACTTCCTTTAATGAACATAGTTTATCCTATCCAGTATTAAATAGTTACAGTTTACAAGGGGTTAACCCATACAGCTCCGAAGCCTGCCCGTACAGCTTCATTATGGCTATGTTTAGGTTGGCTCTGCGTGGCACTCCAGGGGTTAAACAAAAGATCAGCAGGGAAAATTAGGAAGGGCTGGTGGATAAAGAGAAAGCAAAGAGAGAGAGACACACACAGGGAGAGTGTAAAGAAGGAAGGGAGGAGCCTGGGCTAGCCTTGTAATGTCAATCAAAGAGTGAGTGCCAATGATCTGAAGCAATCTGTTTGGAGCTGACCTGAGTCCACTCAGATCAATAGCACCAGAGGGAGAGGACAGAGCCACCAGGAGTCCTGTACAGACCTTCCAAGCCTGGACCCTTCCCTCCTGCTTCATGTATAGGGCTGCAGTGAGCTGGGAAACAGAGCCAAGTCCCTGAAGGGATACAGTGTCCTGCAGCCTCCAGTACACCATGTCATTCCCACAGCTGGGTTACCAGTATATCAGACCCCTGTACCCCTCTGACAGACAGGCTGTGGGGGGCACCAGGACTGGGGTAGATCTCTCCTCAGCTGGGACTCTTTCTAATGTCCTCTCTTCCATGTATGGAGCTCCCTATGCAGCTGCAGCAGCCCAGGCGTATGGAGCTTTCCTGCCATACACCACGGAGATCCCCATCTTCCCACAACTGGTAAGAAACCATTCTGCTTTATTGTACTTTTATTTCTGACAGTGTAACCCCTTCCTTAGTTTTCTCAAAGCAGACACTGCTGAAGAAGTGACGGGGAACTTGTTTCTTTTTTAAAATCTTTGTGTAAACCCCCAATACTCCACTTAACCATAGCAAATCCCCTTGATCTGTAAAAGAACCCCTTTATTCTTTCCTTATTTAGGCAAAAACTGCTCTTAAATGTAGATACATAAATAAAGAATTATTACTTTATCCAATATGTTACTGTTTCCTAAAGAGTTGGTTCCACTTCCAGTTCATAGCATGAAAACTGCAGTTTGTTTCTCTGGAGACATCAAGTAAACTGAGTTTTTTTAATTTAATTACAGTCTAATAGCAGGAGGGGGGGAATGTAGATTTTTTTTTTATTTAACCCTTGCCCAACTGTTTTCTTTATTTTCTACAGATTATTATTGTTCTTTTTTGTTTTCAATAGTTTGTTAAGCAGGAAGTGAAACTTTTTCAAGTTAGCTTGCACTACCCCCAGGGGTTAAACAGAAGACTATTCTTGTAATATTTAGCGAAGCTTTTGCTGACAAATCCAGATTCCAAACTTTTTTTTAAAAAAAATGAATACATTAGTATAAATAATTAAATGGGAGAAAGTAAACCAGAACTCTGTCCTGCATTCTTTGTATTTCTTTTTAGATAATAAAATGTTAAAGTATTACCAGTTTTACCAGTGATAGTAGTAATAGAGCCGATTTCTCATTGTGTTTGGTTTGGCGAATCTGACGTTATAGATCTATATTCAGTTGTTGTGTGAGTTGTGCATTTGTATTGATTATTTCTTTCTTTTGCCACAGGGCTCCCAATATGAGATGAAGGACAGTCCTGGAGTCCAGCACCCAGCGTTTACTCATCACCACCCAGCTTTTTATCCTTATGGACAATACCAGTTTGGAGATCCATCCAGGCCAAAAAATGCTACCAGGGAGAGCACTAGTACACTCAAGGCCTGGCTGAATGAGCACAGGAAGAATCCTTATCCCACCAAGGGTGAAAAGATCATGCTCGCTATCATCACCAAGATGACCCTCACTCAAGTGTCCACTTGGTTTGCCAATGCTAGAAGGAGACTTAAAAAGGAAAATAAAATGACCTGGGCACCCAGGAGTAGGACAGATGAGGAGGGGAACTCTTATGGAAGTGATCATGAAGGGGAAGAGGAGGATAAACGTGAGGATGAGGAGGAGATAGATTTGGAAAATATTGATACTGAGAACATTGAAAATAAGGAAGATTTAGATGACCAGGACACTGATATTCACTCGGACTCCAAAACAGACCCTAGAAGTGACTCTGAGGGCTCAGATGGATTTGAGGATTTAACAGTCTCTGAGGGCAGGTTTCTCAAGTCTGTGGTTGTGGACAGTAGGGTGATGGAGGGGGACAAGTGCGAGCTTCCTTCTGAAGCCAAAGTCCATCAACCTCCATGTGAACAGATGAAACTGAATAGCATTTCCCCCAACCCTTCTCCAGAAAACAGTTTGCCAGCGGCCCACAAACCTAAAATCTGGTCCTTAGCAGAGACTGCTACTGCCCCAGATAACCCACGCAAGTCTCCTCAGACCAGTGGGTCTGTGAACTCTCCTAGCATGATCCCACAACATAGACTTATCCCCTGTGCTGGGAGTAAGTTCCAAAGCTGGACTGGGAGAGGATTTTCAGCTCAGCAACTTACTTTACTGAACTCTGCCCACTTTCTTCAAGGACTTACTGTTAGCCAAACAGCCCCTGGTGCGGGTATGGCAGCATTTACCAAGCAAGTGGAGCACTCACACAATACAGACCCTACAACAGGTGAATACTATGATGCCACTGCCACCATATATGTATCTCACACACAAGATAGATTTGCTACTCCAGCTAGCAAGATGTATTAGGTTTAATGGAGTACCTAACATATTTAATATATATTCTCAGAATCAAAAACAATATTATATATATATATATAGATATATAGATAGATAGATAGATAGATAGATAGATAGATAGATATACACACACCACACACATTTCAATAGTATTATTTAAAGAGGATAAGCAATAACTATACGTATATTCCGTGAAACAAGCTAGAATGTTTCTGAAATAACCAATCTTTACTAAATAAGTGTGTATATTTATATATCTACAATATATATATATATATATATATATATATATATATATATATATATATATATATATATATATATATATATATATATATATATATATATATATATATATATAGTGCGTGAGTAAATGTTTTTAAAATCATTTGTAAAATTGTGAAAACTGAAAAGTCATTAAGGCAGATAACAAGTAAATGTATTGTCAAAGAAACAGTGATAGTTCTATATTACTATTAAGGAATCATTTATTCAAATTAGCTCAGACATAAACATAAAACTGTCATTAATATGTACATATCACAAGATTAAACATATCTATATTAAAATATTTAACATTAAAGTGCTGGAAAAACAAAAAAAAGTCGAGCTGGTGTTTAAATGAATCAAAAATAAAATAATTATGATTTCACTGTTGTGTTGAAAAAAATTAAGCGCTTTGAACGTTTAAAAGGATAATGAATGCACTTCAAATGCTTTATACACATTTTGTTTACAACAGTTAGATATATTGTAATATATATATTGTATATATATATATATATATATATATATATATATATATATATATATATATATATATATATATATCATGCAACAAAACGATGTTAATATTCCACACACAGTTAAAATACATCATATTTATTTTATTTTCTCTGTTTTATAGATCGACCAAGCACATTGGAAATAGAGAAAAAGTTACTAAATACAGCTTTTCTACCAGTACAAAGAAGGTAAGGATAATATAACATATATGTCTATAAGTGATTGCACCCAATAAAACTGTATGATCTGTGTAGGTTTAATACAAATTACTCATTTCAAACTATCTTCTATAAATGGCAGCTATAAAAACATTAGATAATTAATTAGATGTGTTGAGTGTTTAATGAGTCACTGCGTGTTTTCTAATGATATAGCAATATTTGTTTGTATATATTTTGTTAGTCACAACTGGTAATTCCTGGGAACTGTATTATGATTAAAATTGGTTAATCTTCAGCATTGCAAGAGGATTACAAATTATTCATTTGAATTTAGCATTAAATTACTGAACAGTTTTGTGAACTCTGTTTAAATTAAATAATATTAAAGAAATGTGTTTTAAAACTGTAATTGCAAATTCTTATTAGAGGAATTACATTTTGCTGAAACAATTAACAGCACACTCAAATGTGTTAACTTGTATCCATTGAAAATATACAATGTATCAACCAATTTAAGCAATACAATTGTTTCTATTAGGTTTTTCTAACAGTAATTTATTTTAATATATTTTTGTTTGATTTCAGGCCTCAGAATCAATTGGATGCTGCTATGATCCTGTCTGCTTTATCATCTTCCTAACAAATTATTTTATATTTTCATTATTTTCTTTTTTTACGTTGTTGTACTGATTGTAACATAATATTATTTCTGTAAACCAGTTGCATATTGTAAGCATGTCTGTGTATTAAATGAAACAGATTTCTGTTTCTAAACTATCATGCTAATTAGATGACTTTGTATGGTTTTGTCCAGTGATGTCGCATTCATTTGTATATATAGTAAAAAATGTAAATATGTGTTAAAACCAAATTGTACAAGAAAGTATATATTTTTGGTTAATAAATGAATTGTTGCCTCTTTACAATTATTTTGTTGTAGTTAATTGATAGATTCGTTAGATTTAAAGAGATATCTGTGGATTTAAAAAAATATATGAAATAACTATGGGTTGTTTTATTTATTTATTTATTTATTTTTAAATGGACCTATCAACCTTTATTTTTTCTTAATTAAGAACAGATTCATATTGGAAAATTTGCCACTACCAATAATTTGACAGCTATAAAGTTTCCCATAAACACAACAGCTGCTAAATTCTTTAAAGTATCATAGTAAACATTGAAGAAGGGGAAATAATTTGACAGGTTTTAGTAGAAGTATCAATTACTAATTAACATGAAAACAGATCATAGTTTAAATAAGGGGACATTTACTTTTTAAGTATAATTTAAGATAATTATAGACAGAGTAACAACAAATCTGGATTTTTTTTTTTATAAAATCTTATATGTAATGTATCCTATAACTGAAATCTATAATTGATTTTGTATTGATATTTTAATTGTGTTTTGTTTAAAGAAAGATCTATATGAAAGGTTTCCCTTGGACACATTTCTACTAGATGCCGCAGATAACACTGTAATGAGCCTGCTGGGCTTATAAATGTGGTGTTAGAGCGCCCTCTACTGAAATACATAACTAGAATGCGTTAAGTCTTGTTAAAAAAAAGTCGTTATGGTTCCTATCTCGTCATTATTATCGCATGACATTAATGCAAGATTGAGTCATATATATATATATATATATATATATATATATATATATATATATATATATATATATATATATATCAAAAGTTACATGAAGGCTAGAATATTATGTAGCAGTAATCTAAATGAAATCTATTTCCTGTATGTACTGAGAACAAAACAATACGGTAAATACATAAAGGTTATTTTTGCTATGTATTTTTAATATTTGTTTTTAGAATGATATGGATATGCCCAATACCATGTGAATGCATTATAAAACATGGCATTGCAGAAGGGTAATAGTGGAAGGTAGAGATAGAATTTTGCTGCAATTCATTTTATATTAACCTTTTGGTTGCCATTGAGGCCTGTAGGGCATTGCTAAGTAATGTATTACAGTCGAATTCACAAGATAATGGGGTTAAATAAAGTCACTTATCGCAAGAAAAGATGGCCTGACGTTAAAAGAAAAATATTTTAAATCTTGAATTATATTATCCCTTTGATGTAATATGTACATACACATTTTTCTGATAATGTTGAACACATGCAAAATTAAACTGCTGTCAAAATCGTTGAAAGGGTTAAAAGGTTATACCTAATCCACAAGGCACTTGAAGTTATTATTTTTTTATTATTATTTTTTTTATCTTTCTTTTTTGTTCCCCAAAAACAAACATTTTACTAATAAGCAAATTTCCTTAAGTGATTTGCCTTACGAAGAACTTCAAGTGGATTTTGCTGGAATCTTGCAGTATTTGTTCCTATTAAGAAGGAACAAGATGTAATATTCTATTCTGTTTGGCAAGATAACTATATAGATAATTATACTTAAAGGGGCATTAAGTATATATGAATATTATACAGTACATTATCATTAGATCGTAAAAGAGTGACTGTATTGGGTAACCAATTATGTATGAACGACTCTTTCAGTCTTACTGAATATGTAATCTGTTTTTAACTTGTGGAACTCGAATACAAACTTAAATGTTATATATATATATATTTATATATATATATATATATATATATATATATATATATATATATATATATATATATATATATTATAATTCATACTTAAGCCATATAATTGTCAGTTCTCAGTTATATTTAATTCCACTGAATTGCACACAAGTACAATGTAGATCAAAGATGATCTGATAATTATAGAGTAATGAGTTTGCCTTTTCAGTTTCACCTGTTATATTTAGATGTCAGTCTGAATATGATAGCAAATAATTTATATAAAATCTACAAGTCTACACTTTGGGTCGATTTTCCTTCTTTAAGTTTTTTTCTTCTATGCAAGGAAAGAGGAATTTCACCTAATTTGATCTGATTTTAATATAATCCAGAATAATTTTAATTTCCCAAGAGATTCCATTGGCTAATTTAAATGGGAAGCGATTGTGTATGTGCTTGATTTACAGTAATTCCATGATTGCATTTTTGTACCTAGTTATTTATTTAAACATTGCGTACACCTTCTTCCTTTCCTGTCATATATAAACTGGCAATTATGACCTTCCATCACTAGATGGATTTGCATTTAATTATAGATTCTCCAGAACTCATTCTAACTGGTTGTAATATTAGGCTAAATATTCAGTACAAATGTAGATTAATATATAGCATACTGAAATATCCAATGAGCAGGCAAAATGCTTCCCTCTGTAATAAATTAATCTTAGGCCACTACTTACTGTGACTAATGAGAAATTAGCTCGTTACTCCACCCCTTATTGCTTTTACATCATTATACCCCTTTATAACTACTATAATTACTGTTTCTATCATATCCTATACTTTTCCTCTGAAGTCTCTCAGTAGCTACTCCACATAAATTCTTATAACTTGTAAGTCTAACTCATATACCTGATTTTATAACTCAAATTCGCAAGGACTAAATTAATACACTCAAATAATCTGTTCAAAGTAATCCCCGGAAAACAGAGTAACTAAAATTTCATTTATCAAATCATTTACTTTGTGACAATTGTAGGTAAACTCTTGGGTGGCAATGAGAGCTGCAGCCTATTGCTGTCTAGTGTCCCAGCTATATGAGAAATACCTTTAACCCCTTGGCTGCCAGATACATGAATTGGCAAGGGGTAAACTAGCCCATGTGACCTGCCTGCATCCTGGCAGTTGCTTGAAATGTAGCTGGCTGCATTTCAGTGACACTCAAATGCTGTAATCTGTTTTTGGACACTATTATGACTCTGAAACTTAAATCAATTCTAATAATTCCGACTCTACTTTTAGTCATTTCCCCAGATTTGTCACTAAGGCAAGCAAATACACTCTGTTCATGAAAACATACTGGCAGAGACATTATTCAGCTGCCATAAGAGATTTATCAACTAAAAAAATAAAACTAATATTCTAAAAAATAATACAATTAATATAACACACTGCTAAGAAGGACCTATATCAGCAGTCTGGCAGTGAAAGGGTGTAAATAAAATCTGCCAGTGTAATATCTCTTTCATAATTCAAATGTGTTTCTGTAGCAGATGCATATTTAATAGAGTGATTAAATGTTCTTAAGGCTCTCTCTCTGAGCTGTATTTAAATCAATATTTGTGAATCCAGTCTCTGCTCTTTAAACATTAACACAATTATCATGCCAGTTAATTCATTTACACACTGTATGTGAACAGGAAAATATGCCCGTTTGTATGTTTTCAACTGTTGTAAATGAGGTTTTTATCACCTTTGACAAAAAAGGTGACAGTTTAACAGCGTTTGGAAAATTCAGTATAAGCAGTGAGTGGAAATAAAACATATACACAGTAACACATCCCCATGCTAATTATTGTGTGAACTCTGAACGACAGAATTAATTGTGCCTCAAAAGGAGGATTGTTTTTTGTGTATTCAGTTATAGATCATATAGATTTTATGGATTTAGCACTTTGTGTTTGTATATTATTATTATTATTATTATTTTTATTATTATTATTATTTTTATTATTATTATTATTATTATTATTATTATTATTATTATTATTATTATTATTATTATTATTATTATTATTATTATTATTATTAATAATAATAATAAAACACCACCAACAACAATAATAATTATAATACTAATAATAATAATAATAATAACAACATCAACAACAACAATAATAATGCTAATAATAACAACAACACCAACAACAACAATAATAATAATAATGCTAATAATAACAACAACACCAACAATAATAATAATAATAAACATAATAATAACAACACCACAAACAATAATACAAATAATAACATCAATAATAATATGCAGATTTTCTAGGCTACATTATCTCTTTCTCTAAAGGATTACAATTATTGTAACATTATTGACACATTAATATTTGATAAATTATTGTTAAAATATGTAACAAATGAAGAAAGTGACAGCTAAAGATGAAAAACTCTTACAGCTAGGTTAAAAAAAAAGAGATGGATATTCAGGATAGGGGAGAAGAAAGGTAATCATAGTGGGGACCGTAGAGAAGCACTAGTAGGTTTGTACAACCTAAGGGTGGGACCTAGAGTTAGAACTAATGATTTATGTACCTCATTGTACCAGTTGTATTGAATAGTAATAATACAAAGGTAAACATTGATTTAGATATCATGCTATAGATATGAGTAGTCATTTACTTACTAGGGGCCGATAATCTAAACTTCGCCAGATCAGACTTGGTTTTTCACACTGACAGGGGCTTCCATGGTGGAATTATCGTTAAGTGAGATGGCTCCTATTGAAAGTTATAGAGCTCACTGGAAAGGGACACCTTGCTCAGTAGAGCGAAGTTAGCAGGGAGAAGTGGGTGCACTTTAAAAAGTAAATCCTGCAGCCAGCTTTCTGAGTATAGCATCTTATATTAGCCTATATTTTCATATGCGTATGTTTTTCTTTTAGGGTTATAAGTATTTTGGGCTTGATCATTTAAACCTCTCCAGATCAGATAGAGTTTTTCTCGACGACCCTCGCAGGGTCTGCCCCGTTGGAATGATTGTAAATAAGGGGCAGTTCCTGCGAGTGGCGAGATGGCTCCTATTTAAAGTAATGAAGCTCAATGGATAGGGACACTTCGCTCTTTAGAGCGAAGTTAGTGAGCAGGGGGCGCACTTTCACAATTAAATCCTGCGGCCAATATAGATTACATTACTCTGCTTTGTGTGCATAGCATCTTACATTCGCCTATGTTTTCATATGCCTGTGTTTTTCTATTAGGGTTAGAAGTATTGTGAGTGTTTTGAGAAAAGCTCACCACCTTTAAGTTGGTGAGAAAAAACTGTTAGATCTGCAGTTCGAAAATCTTTGCAGAATTACTCTGGGACTAGAGAGACAATTTCATAAAAGCTCATGAATGCCCATGTTCAGTTTATTTTACGGAACAGAAAAAATTACGCTTTGTATTTTGTACTTATAAGTTATTTTTGTGCATCCAGTGTACTTAAATTACGAGTTACACTGTGCATATTTAATTGAATATATTCCTGTGCAAATTACATACAAATTTTGCGTTTTTGGTACATTTTTGGTGAAGAATTTTGTTACCTGCTTTTTTTTTGTGTGAATGGTTAAATTTCGTATTCGTTTTGTATGATGTTTTAAATACAAATTTTATTGTGAACTTTCCATATGAAAATGCAGAATACGCTCTAAAGCGAGACACCTTTTTTCAGGGTAAAAAGTTGCTTTAGATCATTCCACCAGGGAAATAAAAGTACTGACGAGCATTCTTAAATAAACTTGTCAGCAAAGAGACCTTTAGATCATCTGGCCTGAAAAATAGAAAATAACACCTTGATAGCTTTATGCATTATTGCAACCAGTGTTCCCTCTAAGGACAGTTTTGTGTGCAGCCCAGCAGTGAAACAGTTAACAAGAGAACCATACCTTGCCATCTGCATTGTGCAGTGTTTGCTTATTGCAGGATGTGGTTACCTAATTAACTGTTTCACTGCTGGGCTGCACACAAAACTGGCCTTAGAGAGAACACTGATTGCAACATAAGATGTGATGCATGTCCCATGTAGCTTATTTCATGCCACTTTTATGCTGAAAAGACAATTTAGATTGGATACTTGCCACTGCTGCTTACTACAACTGTTATATTTCCATGTTGAGTCTCAGATCAGACTCAGGCTCTTGTAGCCCTGTAATGACAGCTTCATTCCACAAGCAATAACATAAATATGTGCCCAGCACAGATCTTTTGTGCCAGATGTATGCCCAACTGAAGCTTCAAGTGAGATTCATCAAGTCTCTAGCCAGGAAGTTCCCATTATATCATATAAATAGACAGTTGACACCACAGATAAGATCCATGCAGGCACCATTACGTGAACCCCCTTAGCATGTAAGCCTACAAGCCTAGCTGCTCTGTAGATCATCTTCATGAGAGATGATTTACAAGAGGGCCCTCTATCCTTTTGTCTCCTATAACTGTAACCTTGCATATTAGATCCATGTCTTTAGAGCTGCAGAACCTGTTGATGCTCTATACAAATTACTGATAATAATAACAGTATTCAAGTAAGAGGCCAGATCAGATGTTTCAGTCCCTAACCCTCATTATTTCAGTATCATGCCCAAGTGAGATTTCAGATCAGACACATGATACCTGCACCCCCTACCTTCTGCTGCTGGTGGTACAAATGTACTGTATGTAGGGAAAGGATGATGAGAACGCTGAGCTTGACTGTCACATCTCCTTAGTAGCCAGACAATAAAATAACAAAGAGTGGTCTGCATGTCTGTGAAAATTGTGGGCAGCATCAGCAGTAACAACAGGGCACTAAATGGGCTTCAATAAGCATTTAGGCGCTAAACTGGTGTAGGCCCTGGTGCATTGGCAACTGCTGAAACCACTATTGTTTCACACCTGTTGGGAACTTGGGAGCCATAATAAATCCTCTCCATGCCTTATAGTTTGCCACTCAACTTCCTCAACCCTAACTATATCTCTACCTTTCCCGTTTGCATTACACAAAATTCTTCTATCTCTTTACTAGTTCAGACTGTGTTGACTCAGTTTAATTGCTTATTTCTGTTGGAACCTGCTTGAAGGTTGCTCAAGTAGAAGTATACATTACAGTTGTGGTTAATTGAATGTTCTATATTCTAAAAGGCTGAATGCCACTGGGCAAGAGCTGGGCAAGCAGAGTAAAGGACAAGGAAGACAGGGCATGAAAGAAAATAAAACATGATTTGTGCTAATGGGAATATAATCCAATGTTATAAAAATATAATTTTCATGTTCTTGTAGCAGAGTATTAAAACAAATACGTCTCCCACTAGTATTCTTTTTAATGTGATAAAATATTATTTATTATCACACAATCGTCACAATGTGAGAGAAAAAGAGGTGATTTTAGTTTTTGTGCTGCCCTAGGCACTGGCAAATCTGCCTCCTGAACCCCCACACTAATTTTAAGCAAAAAGGGGCTCATATATTTCTCAAAATTGGAGGAGCCAGGGACATATGGAGCAGTGTTCTACCACAACAGACTGTCAGGGCTTATACATTTTTAAAGGGACATAAAATCCGAGGATTTTTATTTCATAATTCAGATTTTAATGAACAGTAGATTTTTTTTTCTGACAATTTAAATTTCTTAACATTTCCCGGTCCTTTGTATCACGTGACAACCATCAGCCAATCACTGACTCATACATATATACTGTAAACTTTTACAAGTTCAATTGGGGGGCTTGTACCTGAGATCTGGATCATGAAAATTTAAATTTGACTACTGTCCATGGAAGCTTATGCTAATTTACTAGTATTATTCTTATATTATAAGTGCAATTTCCCTTTACATATTGTCTATGTGAATCCATTATGTGGTATGTGAATGGAAACAATCCATAAGTAAATATGACCGATTACTATTCTTTGGTTATACTTTATTTTTAGATCTTAGTTCACAGTGAAGTAAAATGTATACTTTTAACTATAAATATGAAGAACACAGAGGATAGTAATTAATGAAAACACCAAAAGTTGTTGGCTAATAACCTCATCATTTGGGTTATTTGAGTTGGAAATGTCTGTTATACTCAGTACAACAATGAAGACACAGTAAAGAGTTATTGATAAAACATACCTTAGCTTAATCCCTTCAGTTATGTTTCTGTGCCTCATAAATTTACTATATTGTTTGTCACCCTGCTGGCACCGACTGCAATCTCATGTAAAAACATGACATTTTCCTACAGTGTCTGCCAATACTTCTAAACAGAGCTGATGTCCCAACTTTATAACGTGCAAATCTGTTTTTAATTTAACCTGATGTCAGTGCTTCCAACAGCACCAAATCACTGGAAGGGATTCTCACTTAGGAAATGGTTGTAATCTTTTAAGAGATTAAAATCTGGGTTTGTTGAAGGGAATTTTTAAAGGCACATGAATCCCAAAAATTTAGTTTTCATAATTAAGACAGAGCGTACATTTTTAAATTCCAATTTAATTCTATTATCAAATTTCCTTCATTCTCATGTTATTCTTTGTTGAAGATATATTTAAATAGGTAGTATACCCGTCTGGAGCACTACATGGCAGGAAATAGTGCGGCCACCTAGTGTTCTTCCTAATGTATAACATTCTTGCAAAACTGCTGCCATAAAGTATTGAAGACACGTGCACCCTCCTGAGCTTATTTCCCTGCTTTTTAACAAGGGATACCAAGAGAACAAAGATAATAGCAAGCTCTATCTGACTCATGACAGAAAAAAATGGAGTCTATGTCTCTTTCAACCACGACTATTCATTCCATAGGAATTGCAATCAACAGCACGTTTCTATCAGTCTGCTTTATTTGTACATTTTCTTTCAATTTATTAGAAATGCATATTTTACATAATCAAATAAGTACTGCGTTCAAAAAGGCCCACATACAAAATAAATGTTCTTTAACCTTTTAACGCCGTTATGCCGTTCTATTCCGTCATAATTACACTGGGCTTTAAAGCCGTTATGACGGAATAGAACGTCATAGCCAACGGCTGTCCTGAAGCCTACTGTGCTTCTCAGATTTGATCGCGGTCTGGAGGGCGTTCCTAGGGTTATAGGGACGCCCCCCAGTCCCGATCCAATAGTTGAAATCTCGCGATCGTCTGCACGATCGCGTGATTTCAATTTGTCTACATCGGAACAGTTGTTCCGATGTACACACTTTAACCCCATCAGGAAAGGGTTAAATAATTTGTAACAGTAACTTAATTAATGATTAGCAAAATTGCATTACTACCACAGTGAGTATCTTTATCTTACTTTACCACCATGGTATCGTTATCTTATCTCCCTTAATTGTAGCCAATTAGGGCTAGCTATAAATGATTGTTTTCTCTAGTCTAAGCAATCTCATAGCTGCTTTAGACAAACTGCAAAATGTTGAACACGATCTTAGTTAGAGAATTTGCTTTTTAGACTTTCTAGGAAGCATGGGGCAATCATTATTTCTTCACAAAAACAACAGGTGTTTAAAGGGACATTCCAGCCAAATATTGAATTCACATGGGTGCAGGTTATTTTTGAATAGAAGCATTTTCGCAATATATATGAATTAGCAAAAATGCTTCTAATAAAAGCTATAGCTGTTTAAAGAGTGTATTTAAGTATGCACCGTGCACCAGCATTATAAACATAGCACTTGCTTACATAGCCTAAGGTGCTTGTATCATTTGGTTTTTACTCAAATTGTTTAATGCTGACATGATACCAGCCCCACTGATTCTCCATGCAGCTGCATTATTCAAAATGCTGGTGCATTGAGGATATCTAGCTAAACGTCACATGCACATGCAGAGAAAAATGTTATCACTAAACAGTGATAGCTTTTGCTAGAACCATTTTTGCCAATGTAAAAATATATTGTATATATATTTCTATTCATCTATGTGCATTTCAATTTTGACTGGAATGCCCATTTAACATCCTTTTAATTATTATTTTAAAGGGACATTATACACTAGATTTTTCTTTGCATAAATGTTTTGTAGATGATCCATTTATATAGCCTATACAGTTTTGTTTTTTAAATGTAAAGTTTTGATTATTTTTAAATAACATTGCACTGGCACTGCTTTTCAGACTCCTAACCAAGCCCCAAAGTTTTAAAGTATACTGATGTATACAGTACCTACTCCAGCTTGCTCCTGTTTGTGTAAAGAGTCTTTTCATATGCAAAGGAAGGGGGGGGGGTCTGTTTTTTTTTTGCTACAGGGAGTGCAGAATTATTAGGCAAGTTGTATTTTTGAGGATTAATTTTATTATTGAACAACAACCATGTTCTCAATGAACCCAAAAAAACTCATTAATATCAAAGCTGAATATTTTTGGAAGTAGTTTTTAGTTTGTCTTTAGTTTTAGCTATTTTAGGGGGATATCTGTGTGTGCAGGTGAATATTACTGTGCATAATTATTAGGCAACTTAACAAAAAACAAATATATACCCATTTCAATTATTTATTTTTACCAGTGAAACCAATATAACATCTCAACATTCACAAATATACATTTCTGACATTCAAAAACAAAACAAAAACAAATCAGTGACCAATATAGCCACCTTTCTTTGCAAGGACACTCAAAAGCCTGCCATCCATGGATTCTGTCAGTGTTTTGATCTGTTCACCATCAACATTGCGTGCAGCAGCAACCACAGCCTCCCTGACACTGTTCAGAGAGGTGTACTGTTTTCCCTCCTTGTAAATCTCACATTTGATGATGGACCACAGGTTCTCAATGGGGTTCAGATCAGGTGAACAAGGAGGCCATGTCATTAGATTTTCTTCTTTTATACCCTTTCTTGCCAGCCACGCTGTGGAGTACTTGGACGCGTGTGATGGAGCATTGTCCTGCATGAAAATCATGTTTTTCTTGAAGGATGCAGACTTCTTCCTGTACCACTGCTTGAAGAAGGTGTCTTCCAGAAACTGGCAGTAGGACTGGGAGTTGAGCTTGACTCCATCCTCAACCCGAAAAGGCCCCACAAGCTCATCTTTGATGATACCAGCCCAAACCAGTACTCCACCTCCACCTTGCGTCTGAGTCGGACTGGAGCTCTCTGCCCTTTACCAATCCAGCCACGGGCCCATCCATCTGGCCCATCAAGACTCACTCTCATTTCATCAGTCCATAAAACCTTAGAAAAATCAGTCTTGAGATATTTCTTGGCCCAGTCTTGACGTTTCAGCTTGTGTGTCTTGTTCAGTGGTGGTCGTCTTTCAGCCTTTCTTACCTTGGCCATGTCTCTGAGTATTGCACACCTTGTGCTTTTGGGCACTCCAGTGATGTTGCAGCTCTGAAATATGGCCAAACTGGTAGCAAGTGGCATCTTGGCAGCTGCACGCTTGACTTTTCTCAGTTCATGGGCAGTTATTTTGCGCCTTGGTTTTTCCATACGCTTCTTGCGACCCTGTTGACTATTTTGAATGAAACGCTTGATTGTTCGATGATCACGCTTCAGAAGCTTTGCAATTTTAAGAGTGCTGCATCCCTCTGCAAGATATCTCACTATTTTTGACTTTTCTGAGCCTGTCAAGTCCTACTTTTGACCCATTTTGCCAAAGGAAAGGAAGTTGCCTAATAATTATGCACACCTGATATAGGGTGTTGATGTCATTAGACCACACCCCTTCTCATTACAGAGATGCACATCACCTAATATGCTTAATTGGTAGTAGGCTTTCAAGCCTATATAGCTTGGAGTACGACAACATGCATAAAGAGAATGATGTGGTCAAAATACTAATTTGCCTAATAATTCTGCACTCCCTGTATATACCCACTTGCAGTGGGTGTTCCAGCTACCTTTTCAACAGAGCTAAACTGGGGGCTACTAAGTAAGTTTTTAAACAATTTTATAGTGGATTTTTATTTCAGTATCTGTGCATATTATTCTTTATAGTAGTGTCTATTACATGCAGTTATATGAAAATTGGTGTGTACTGTCCTTTTAAGCCATATGGATGTAGCTACTACATCACAGGGTACTTTGCCAAGCGTACCCTGTTGACGTGGTAGCTACATCCTACCTTCTGCTTCATGTTGTGGTCCCAGGTGTCAACTCTGACAGCTAAGACCGCAGACAGAAGCAGAAAGCATCTCCCTTCATATGGTAAGGGAGTGCTGATTGTGCTTCCATTACCATATGAAGGCAGATTGTCAGATCGCTACACAAAGACAATGATACAATCTCTGTGACTGTCTGTAACAATCTCCATGGTGCTGGTGGGTGGTGTGGGAGGGAGGTCGGTGGGCAGCCAGTGGCGTAGGAGGGAGTTAGAGGGAATGGGAGAAACCCTACCTTATAGAAAAAAATTGCAGGTGGATGGAGGGATGGAAGGCTGCACTACGGAAAAGGGTTGAAGGAGGGGCCTCTCAGTGACAATTGGTTGGGGGGGGGGGAGTGATGGGGGACCGTTACACTACAAAAAAAATATAGTAAATATAAAAAAAAAATACAAACTATGTACTGGCAGATATCTGACAGTACCTAAGATGGCAGAATCTAGCAGAGGGGGGAGAGTTAGAGAGCTGTTTGCGGTGGGGTCAGTTTCTCTACCCTCCATACATTTAAAACAAAAATAAAAATACTATCCCTAAACTGCACAGTGGCAGACTCTCTGCTAGTACCTAAGATGGTGGTGACCAGTGGGTGGGGTGAGGGCGGGAAGGGAGCTGTTTGGGAAGGATCAGGTAGGGATCAGAGGGTGTCAGGTGGGAGGCTAATCTCTATACTACAGCTAAAATCAAAGGGATATGAAACGCAAACATTTTCTTTCATGATTCAGATAGAGCATGGACTTTTAAACAGCTTTCTAAATTACTTCTAATATCAATTTTTCTTCATTCTCTTTTTTTTCTCTATTTTTTTTTTTTTTAGAAAAGCATGGACAAAAGCTTAGAAGCCAGCACATTTCTAGAGCACTATATGGCAGCAGTTTTCCAAGAATGTTATCCATTTGCAAGAGCACAAGAGGGCAGCACTATTTCCTGCCATGTAGTGCCTAGACACTTAGGTATCTCTTCAACAAAGAACATCATGAGAATGAAGCAAAGTTGATAATAGAAGTAAATTGGAAACTTTTTTCTTTAATTGTATGCACTATCTGAATAACAGAAAAACATAGTTGGTTTTCATATCCCTTTAACCTTAAAAGCTACCCGATTAACCCCTTCACTTCCGGAAATTTCTTAAGAGTGGTGCGCAGCTGCAATTAGCAGTTTTCTAATTGCCAATAGTCAATGGCAAAGCCATGTATGTCTGCTATTTCTGAAAAAAGGTGATCCCAGAGAACCTTTTGCAACCATTTGTGTCATGACTGCACAAGCGGTAGGTAAATAATTTCAGTGATAAAACAAAATGTTATCTATTTTTTTTTACACAATCCCATTTGGCAGTGAAATAGTGGCATGAAATTTACCAAAATGTGCCTAAATCAATACCTTTTGTTGTCTACCAAAAAAGAAAAATAGTTGTGACAGGTAAATAAAATAAAAAAAACAAGGCTCTATTTCTGTTTAAATGGAGTCATAGCAAAAATGCTTTAAATTTTTGGGTCTTTTGGGCAAAATTTTCTCTGAAATTCACAGTCCTTAAGGGGTTAATTCAGTTTATTTTTCCCTGATAAAACCAAATATATAAGATGAGTTATTTTGTAAGTGTGATCTGTTAATCAGAGGATATTCAGCACATCAGATAAATCACTTCATTATGGTATTTACCTACATGCAGAGTAAACAGAGGGTAGTTATAATATATAGATTATGTAGAGTGTGCAAGAAAAGCATATTTCAGAGAGATAGAGAGATATTGGGGCCTAGTTATCAAGCCGTCAACCTCAAATACGCTGGAATTCCGCAGCGTATTTGTGGCGAGGCTGATTCGCCTTAGTTATCAAAGGCTAGAGACCGGCAAAAGTAGAATTTTGTGATGTAAGCTTCGATCTGCCAGACTCAGTCCGACACAGATCGATTCTTACGTCACTCCAGATGTTCCGCACACAAGTGCGGCACAATCTGACTACTTTTGCTAGTTATCAAAAAACTAGCAGGTACGCTCGGCACTTTTACGGCCCAGCGTACCTGGTTTTCAATCCGCCGGCCTGGAGGTGGCGGATCCCATAGGAATCAATGGGAGTCTGACCATAGCGAAAGTACAAGTTCGCTACTGCCAGACATCCCATTGATTCCTATGGGAGCTGTCTACACCTAACACCCTAACATGTACCCCGAGTCTAAACACCCCTAATCTGTCCCCCCTACACCGCCGCAACTAAATAAAGTTATTACCCCCTAAACCGCCGCTCCCGGAGCCCACCGCAAGCTACTCTATACATATTACCCCTAAACCGCCGCTCCCGGAGCCCACCGCAAGCTACTCTATACATATTAACCCCTAAACCGCCGCTCCCTGACCGCACCGCAACTATAATAAATGTATTAACCCCTAAACCGCCGCTCCTGGACCCTGCCGCAACCTATATTAAATTTATTAACCCCTAATCTGCCCCCCTACACCGTCGCCACCTATAATAAATGTATTAACCCCTATCCTGCCCCCCACTACACCGCCGCCACTGTAATAAAATTATTAACCCCTAAACCTAAGTCTAACACTAACCCTAACACCCCCCTAACTTAAATATTAATTAAATAAATCTAAATAATATTTCTATTATGAACAAAATTAATCCTATTTAAAAATAAATACTTACCTTTAAAATAAACCCTAATATAGCTACAATATAAATAATAATTATATTGTAGCTATGTAAGGATTTATTTTTATTTTACAGGCAAATTTCAATTTATTTTAACTAGGTACAAAAGCTATTAAATAGTTATTAACTATTTAATAGCTTACCTAGCTAAAATAAAGAGAAATTAACCTGTAAAATAAAAACTAACCTAAGTTACAATTACACCTAACACTACACTATACTTTAATAAATTATTCCTATTTAAAACTAAATACTTACCTATAAAATAAACCCTAATATAGCTACAATATAAAAAATAATTATATTGTAGCTATGTTAGGATTTATTTTTATTTTACAGGCAAATTTCCATTTATTTTAACTAGGTACAATAGCTATTAAATAGTTATTAACTATTTAATAGCTTACCTAGCTAAAATAAAGAGAAATTTACCTGTAAAATAAATCCTAACCTAAGTTACAATTACACATAACACTACACTATACTTAAATAAATTATTCCTATTTAAAACTAAATACTTACCTGTAAAATAAACCATAAGATAGCTACAATATAAATAATAATTACATTGTAGCTATCTTAGGATTTATATTTATTTTACAGGCAACTTTGTATTTATTTTAGCTAGTTAGAATAGTTATTAAATAGTTATTAACTATTTAATAACTACCTAGCTAAAAGAAATACAAAATTACCTGTAAAATAAATCCTAACCTAAGTTACAATTAAACCTAACACTACACTATCATTACATTAATTAAATAAATTAAATACAAATAACTACAATTAAATACAATTACATAAACTAACTAAAGTACAAAAAATAAAAAAAGCTAAGCTACAAAAAATAAAAAAATAGGTTACAAACATTTAAAAAATATTACAACAATTTTAAGCTAATTACACCTAATCTAAGCCCCCTAATAAAATAACAAAGCCCCCCAAAATAAAAAAAATCCCTACCCTATTCTAAATTAAAAAAGTTCAAAGCTCTTTTACCTTACCAGCCCTTAAAAGGGCCTTTTGTGGGGCATGCCCCAAAGAATTCAGCTCTTTTGCCTGTAAAAGAAAAATACAACCCCCCAACATTAAAACCCACCACCCACATACCCCTAATCTAACCCAAACCCCCTTAAAATAACCTAACACTAATCCCCTGAAGATCATCCTACCTTTAGTCGTCTTCACTCAGCTGAGCCACCGATGGAACTGAAGAGGAGATCCGGAGCGGCAGAAGTGATCCTCCAAGGGGCGCTGAAGAAATCTTCCATCCGATCAAGTCATCATCCAGTCGGCACTGAAGAAATCTTCCATCCGATGAAGTGATCCTCCAGGCAGCGCTGAAGAAGTCTTCTATCCGGGCGATGTCATTTTCCAAGCGGGGTCTTCAATCTTCAATCTTCATCCCGCCGACGCGGAACATCCTTCTTTCCCGACGGACTACCGACGAATGAAGGCTCCTTTAAGGGACGTCATCCAAGATGGCGTCCCTTCAATTCCGATTGGCTGATAGGATTCTATCAGCCAATCGGAATTAAGGTAGGAAAAATCTGATTGGCTGATTGAATTAGCCAATTAATTGAAGTTCAATCCGATTGGCTGATTGAATCAGCCAATCAGATTGAGCTTGCAATCTATTGGCTGATCGGATCAGCCAATAGAATGCGAGCTCAATCTGATTGGCTGATTGGATCAGCCAATCGGATTGAACTTCAATTAATTGTAACTTAGGTTAGGATTTATTTTACAGGTAATTTTGTATTTCTTTTAGCTAGGTAGTTATTAAATAGTTAATAACTATTTAATAACTATTCTAACTAGCTAAAATAAATACAAAGTTGCCTGTAAAATAAATATAAATCCTAAGATAGCTACAATGTAATTATTAATTATATTGTAGCTATCTTAGGGTTTATTTTACAGGTACGTATTTAGTTTTAAATAGGAATAATTTATTTAATGATAGTGTAGTGTTAGGTGTAATTGTAACTTAGGTTAGTTTTTATTTTACAGGTAAATTTCTCATTATTTTAGCTAGGTAAGCTATTAAATAGTTAATAACTATATAATAGCTATTGTACCTAGTTAAAATAAATTGAAAGTTACCTGTAAAATAAAAATAAATCCTAAGATAGCTACAATATTATTATTATTTATATTGTAGCTATATTAGGGTTTATTTTATAGGTAAATATTTAGTTTTAAATAGGATTAATTTAGTTCATAATAGAAATATTATTTAGATTTATTTAATAAATATTTAAGTTAGGGGGGTGTTAGGGTTAGTGTTAGACTTAGGTTTAGGGGTTAATAATTTTATTACAGTGGCGGCGGTGTAGTGGGGGGCAGGATAGGGGTTAATAAATTTATTATAGGTGGCGACGGTGTAGGGGGGGCAGGATAGGGGTTAATAAATTTAATATAGGTTGCGGCAGGGTCCGGGAGCGGCGGTTTAGGGGTTAATACATATATTATAGTTGCGGCGGGGTCAGGGAGCGGCGGTTTAGGGGTTAAACTATTTATTTAGTTGCGGCGAGGTGCGGGATCAGCAGGGTAGGGGTTAATAACTTTATTATAGAGAGCGGTGGTATAGGGGGGCAGGATAGGGGTTACTAGATATAATGTAGGTGGCGGTGGGCTCCGGGAGCGGCGGTTTAGGGGTTAATACATTTATAAGAGTTGCGGCGGTTTAGGGGTTAATAACTTTATTGAGTTGCAGGGGGCTCCGGGGGTGCCGGTATAGGGGGTAGAACAGTGTAGTTTAGTGTGGGTGCTTAGTGACAGGCTAGCAAGAAAGCTGTAAAAAAGCCGAAGAGCAGCGAGATCGGATGAGTGATAACTCTCACAGTCCGCTGCTCATCGCCCCGTACTTGGTGCGTGGCTTTTTGACAGCTTTTTTGATAACTTAGGCAAATTTTTGCAGGTCCGTGGCGGCGATGTGAGGCGAGCTTAGGCGGGCGTATTGGGCCGGCGAAGACAGGTAAAGTAGACACGTTGATAACTACCCCCCATTGTGTAAAAATGCACTCTGGAAAAGGTGTCAAAATTAAACATTCCTGTAATATTAACTGCAAAGCAATGTGTTGCATCCCTTCAGCAGGGCAAGTGATAAAATAATGAGGGCTTAGCTAAGGTATGTGCATACATTAAAGGGACATCAAGACCACATTTTTTCTTTCATTATTCAGGTAGAGAATACCATTTTAAACAACATTCCAATTTACTTCTATTAGCTAATTTACTTCATTCTTTGGATATTCTTTGTTGAAGAAATAGCAATGTAAATGGGTGAACCAATCACACAAGCCATCTATGTGCATCCACCAATCAGCAGCTACTGAGCCTATTTAGATATGCTTTTCAGAAAAAGATAATACGAGAAGGAAGCAAATTAAATAATAGATGTACATTGAAAAGTTGTTTAAAATTGCATGCTCTTTCTAAAGCATGAAAGAAAAAAAATGGGTGTCATGTCCCTTTAATACACAATTTCACACTTTACAGATACTGAGCGCGTTTATTGTAATAATCATTAATGCTTTAAAGCAAATCATGTTTACATGTTTTGCACATATCTTACCCATTGCTATTTTGGACAAAGCAAATTTAGCCTGACTTCTGTTAGTTCGCACTGAGATAAACCATTTCTCTGATTCTTAAGGGGTTAACATACAAGTTTAAAAATAAACTGCCCCAGTTTAGGACTCAACACTAGATATATGATAAAAATGTGTCAATCAGCCCTTGTGGAAATGAGATGCTGTCTGACTTAGTTATGCAAAACAGCCGCAACCCTGCAAATATCATCAAACTGCACAGGCGCAGACTGCCTGAACCATTAGCTGCTGCTAGCACTGCTGGCTGTATTTATAGCTGCACAGAATGTAGGACAGCAGAAGAAATGATACATGATCTAAATACCCAATCCCAAAATACTCCAAAATTCTTTGTACTCCTTCTCCAAACTGGATTTTGATTGGTCGGGAGTGTCTGGAATGATAGTCTAGCACAAGGGTTCCCAGCCTTTTTTTAGTCAAATAGCACATGTCAGTGATATCAAGGTGTCTGCTTTACACTTGCTTTATCAGCTTAAAGGGACATTAACAGTAAATAAGTGCTAGATATGTTGATGTATTCAAAGTAGAGGCGAGCTTGAATATTTAATGTAGTTGTATTGTTTAAAAATGTATTAGTTGTTTAAATATTAATACAAATAGGATAAAGTTTTAGTTTCTATAAATTAATGGATGATGCTAGGATATAAATTATGTTTTCCATCCTTAGTCTCTTCTGCTGGGGATATTGTGCAAAGAATGGCTGTCATTTATAAATATAACATTATTGGCCTCTGCAGGGGATCTGAAGTAAGAAGAACAGGGATTTAAACCTAGGATAACTAAGTTGCTACATGGCATTGAACATTACTTTATTGAAACTCAGGGAGATTGGAAAGTCCACAATTCTCAGAGTTAATGGGGCAATATGGTCAAATTTTAGCTTTAATGTTTTTGAGAAAGCATGCAATTAAAATAAAATCAAATTTACTTCTATTAGAACATTTGCTTTGTTCTCTTGGTATCCTTTGTTCAAAATCATACCTAGATAAACTTAGGAGCAGCAATGCACTACTGGGAGTTATCTGCTGATTGGTGGCTGTACAAATATTGCTATTGTCTCACCCAATGGGGCCAATTTATCAATGTTTGTCCGACATGATATGCTGTAGCGTATCATGTCCGACAGACATCGCTGAATGCCGACAGCAAATGCTACCAGCATTTAACATTGCACAAGCAGTTCACCAGAACTGCTTGTGCAATGCCATCGCCTGCAGATTCCCGGCCAATCAGCCGCTAGCAGTGGGTGTCAATCAGATCGAATAGGATCGGGCGGATTGCAGACCGAAGCCTCAGAGGCAAGGGATCAGTTATAAAGCAGCAGTCTTTAGACCGCTGCTTCATAATTGCTGTTTCTGGCGAGCCTGAAGGCTTGTGCGGAAACAGGGGCACCAAGCTCCATTCGGAGCTTGATAATTCAGCCCCAATGTGTTCAACTTGCTCCTATAATGGTAGTTGCTCCTACATTTAATTTTCAACAACCGATACCAAAAGAACAAAGCAAATTTGATAATATAAGTTGTTATAAGTGAGTTAAGTGTTGCACTCTGGCACAACCCAAAATATCACTGTAAAATGTAGGGCTTTTTAAGATCTGAAGAAAACCATCATTAAGAAGAAAACCCAACATTTTTCTTTCATGATACAGATAGATTATACATTTTTAAACAACTTTCCAATTTACTTCTGTTATCTATTTTGCTTCATTCTCTTGGTATCTTTTATTGAAGAAGCAGCAATGCACTACTGGAATCTAGCTGAACACATTTGTAAGCCAATGAAAATGGGCATACAAGTTCAGCCACCAATCAGCATCTAGCTCCAAGCTTCTGAGCCTATCTAGATATGCATTTCAACAAAGGGTACAAATAGAATAAAGCTAATTAGATAATGGAAGTAAATTGGAAAGTTGTTTAAAATGTTATGTTCTATTTGAATCATAAAACTATTTTTTTGGGTTTCATGTCCCTTTAATAGTATGGTACAGAACTACAGGAAGAACTTCACTTCTTGTGCATCATCTGCTTAGCACACTCTTGTCTTGGAGCTCCAGCAATATCTGACATGACTTTTACTGCAACCCCCTTAGGAGTCTATTATGTGAGGAGTTTTATGCATGTGCACTCTCTGACTCTCGCAGGTGTTAGGTTGCCCTAAACTATCTCAAGCAATAAAAAATAACTTTGGACTTGTAATATAAAAGCAAAAATAGAAGGGGAATTTTATTGCGCTCTAGCGATAATAAAGAACAATAGCTCTAATATTTTTGCTCTTGCAATCTAGACTTTTATGAGGAATTCAACTTTGATTCATATGTCCCTTTAATATTCCTTTAATAGATAACTTTTCCATGTTCGATTTTCATGCATGATATATGTATTTAGATACTTATGCACAGTATAATGTACCATTTTATTATGACCAGTTGTGCAAATACATAGTCAGTTATGAAATCTGTACATTTCTTCAGTGAATTCCATCACAATGACCCTGCAACAGTACCTCTCTCCAGTCTATTCATAGCTCAGGGACAGTATTTACTAGTTCTCAACATTATGGGCTAGATTTATCAAGCAAGAGCTGACAGGTGCATACTTATGCCTTTGGCGGGCAGCAATCCGCTGGGGGGATTAAACATTACACATGGCGCTATTTTACGATCGCGTGCAATGACGCCCCCTGCCCCACACAGCCAATCAAGCGAGCAGGAGCTGTCAATCTCCCCGGTCGGATGAGACCAGGGAGATTGAAATTCTCCACCTAAGAGGTAGAGAAGAGGGTAGGGAAACAAAGGTCTGATGACCACTGCTTGATAAATACGGACTGCAGGATCGCTTGTGAGAACCGGCAGTCATAGGGAGGTGAAGAGGATGATAAATCAAGCCCTATAAGTTTTAGAACTGTTCTTCTCAACACACTGTCTAATAGATATCAACCAAAAATTAGTCATTTTACTCAGGTAAAAAGGAAACTATCTAAGGGAGTTGTTATTTAGTACACGGGTAGATGTTAGATGTGCATTCCGTTTTATCGGGCCCGTTTAAATGCCAAAGATGGTGGTTACAAGCCACATTTGACAATTTTCGGAGACCACTTTATTCTTATGAAAGAGTAACACAGTAAGATCTATTCAAATCCAGATCTTAGCGTGTTGCACTTTCACAAATTCGATCCAAATATTACCAAATGCGGTTTGCACCATCGTCGGCATTTGGATGGAATGCACATGTCTAGTTATTACCTTGGGACAAGTCTGGTGGAAGTTATTTAGAAAAAATTTTTTAGCAATTCATTATGGCTATAAAGAAATGCTGGCAGAAATGGGCAGGCGCAGTGAAGGTTTGATCTGGCAGTAAAAGATCAGTGTTTATATTTGTAGGCAAGTTTATTTTGCCTGTGTCACTAGCAGGAAAAAAAAGGAAGATATCATGTAATGAAACAACATAATTCATCTTTTCATATTCTAGAACAAAGAAAATCGAGAGAATGAAGTAACACTTTTTGAGTATTTAAATACCTACTTACAGTATGTCACTAAATATAAGGATTAATAATGAGGACATGGGTATAAACAATATACAGTATAGGGATCTGCTAACTAATGGCAGACTATCTAGTCAACTTTTTTTTTTTACTGGAAAAAGTCAGCAGGTGTTCTGTCAGATGAGCAAATTCATCAGACTAGCGAACGGTAGTGACGTTCCGTCAGTTCTCTGATAACAAACCCATACCACGCATGCGCTCCTCATTGTAGTCGCATTTTAAAGTGACTAGATCACAACCTAAAGTTCGTTCTTCTGATAGAACACTGCACGCACTAACAGCCATTGGACACTTGTTACAGCGCATGCTGGAAATACAAACGCCTTTATATTTATTAATTAAGCGTAGCTGCAGTTTGTGACCAGTTTAATTGTTATATATAAAGGTGTTTGTAAAAGTGTTAGTAACAAGTGTCCAACCAGGGTATAAACACAAAGAGTGATACTAATGCATGTAATTCACACAGCCTCCTTCTACTCTACTTAGAACAAAATATTACAGATACTATGGGGCCTATTTATGATGCTGCGAGCGGACATAATCCGATATTGCGGATTATGTCCACTGCACATCAATAAATGCCGACTAGCAGGGGGTGTCAATCAACCCGATCGTATTATATCGGGTTGATTTCTGCCAATTTCTGACCTCAGATCAGGCGGACAGGTTACGGAGCAGCGGTCTTTAGACCACTGCTTCATAACTTCTGTTTAGACCGCTGCTTCATAACGCGGAAACCCGGGGCATCAAGTTCTGTACGGAGCTTGATAAATATGCCCTTATATCTAGATTTGGAAGGAAGCTGTGTGAATTATATGCTTTACTATCACTCTCTGGTGCTGAATTATCAAACTCTGAATGGAGCTTGATGCCCCTGTTTCCCACGCGAGCCTTCAGGCTCGCCGGAAACAGCAGTTATAAAGCAGCGGTGTTAAGACTGCTGCTCCATAACTGGTCCGCCCAGGGACTAAACTACAGGGGGTGCAGAGGTCGCAACTGTGACTGGGCCCCTGAGGGGGGCCAGCTTAAAAAAAAAAAAAATTCAATAAAAAACGTTAACCTGCCACTGCCTGCACTGATATCATGTGAGTGTGACATGATGCTTCACTAGTGTCTCTGACTACAGGGGTTAGAGTTTCTGTTTTACCCATTGGTGTTTATGTGTGTGTGTGTATGTATGTATGTATGTGTGTATGTATGTGACTGTGTGTGTATTTATGCATGTATGTGTGTGTGTGTATGTTTGTGGAACCAGCAAATTACAGACCTTGTTACTACAGCATGGGGGGGGGGGTAAACAGTGTCACTATACAGTACCACTATATACAGTACGGGGGGGCTGGACTATGTCACAGACTACTGTTGTCACTCTATAAAGTATTGGGGCGGGTAGGGTCAGGCCAGCCATCTCACCGGCAGATTACAGACTGTTTTACTAACTTACTATATACAGTACTGGTGGGTTAAACAGTGTCACTATATACTGTAATAGGGGGTCAGACAATCTCCCAGACTGTGGGCAGAGGTTACCTTCTTTTGCAGACATTTAATCTGATTCACATTTTTTTTTCTGTGTTAAATGTAAAAAAAAAAAAAACAACAAAAACGATATGTATCAAATTCACCTTTTTTTTTGGGGGGGGGGGGCTTCTTAGATTCTTGTACCTGGGCCCTATGGTTTCTAGTTACGCCTCTGGGTCCACCTGCTCTAAAGCTGCAGACATCAATCCGCCCAATTCTTTACGATGGGGTTGACGATTGGTCGCAAATCTGAAGGGGGCGGCATTGCACAAGCAGTTTACAAGAACTGCTTGTGAATAATTCATTGATGTCTGTCGGACATGATCCGCTGAGAGGATCATGTCGGACAGTCCAATGATAAATCGGCCCCTATGTGCTTATACACTTGTTGGACACTTGTTACAAAGAGGAGCGCATTTTCTATCACAAGAACACATTTTAGGTTGTGACATAGTCGCTTTGGAATGCGACTACAATGAGGACCGCATGCGTGGTATGGGTTTGTTATAATACAGCTGATGGAACGTCGCTTCCGTTCGCTAGTCTGATAAATTCACTCTTCTGACAGAACACAGGCATCAGTCAATCATGGTTTGAAGTCAACATATTCTCAGAATGCTGACTTGCTTAAAAATTAAAGGCACATTAAATTGCTGGGTAAAACTATAGTAGCAGGTAGACATATGCACTTGTTTCCTTATGAATGCACATTGTTAACGAAACATGGATATTCGCTTTGTTTCCACGAATAGCCGAACAAATGCACCAAAAATTTAAAGAAAATGAATTAAATATTGATTAAATTTGTCATTTGAATTACCTGGGGTGTTAAAAATGCTTTTTCAATATTCAGTGAAAGGCACTGAATAAAAAAGTGAAAAAAAAAAAAAGTTTTTTCCAAAAGGGTTAAATATACCTATAGAGAGCTGAGCTAATCCAACACTTCTTCACAGAGTCCGGACCGTGCTAATCGGAGTGTACTTCTATTAGTACGACCCTGGCCTCTGTGAAAAAGGTCGGGATTAGTGCGGCACAACAGCACGTTACACTTACCTACAGCCTGCTGGAGAGCTGACACTTTTTCACAGAGCCTAGGGCTGCGTTATTAGGAGATTTAGCGCATGCTAAGCCTCCTATTACCACAGCGCTGGGCTCAGTGAAGAAGGGCAGGCTGTAGGTAAGTATTTAACACTACGGGTAAACTTTTTCCTCTGTAGCATAGGAAGGTTTATATTAGATTGAATAGCACTGCAACGAATATCTGAAAAACAACATTTTCGTCACAAAAGATTTGGCAAAACCATATTTTTCATCCATGCAAACCTCTAGTTTTTAGCATTTGTTTTGTAACTTTGAAACCGTGTAAAAAAAAAAAAAAAACTTCATAAATAGAAACCTCCTTCTATTATGCAATTTAATCCAAAGTGCAAAGCTACATATTTTAAAACGCCAATAACATCACTGATCTGTAAAAGCTTCTGTCACAGGATGCAACAATACTTACATACCAAGATGGCGGCACCCAATATAATGCTTTAAGCCTGATGAAACATCCACTGGTTGGATGAGAATCGCGTTGCTAGTATTTTATATATTTTAATAAAGTAAGTTTTGACAATACTTATCACTTGCTGCTATACTTTATTACCATTCACTTGTCAATCTATCCTGGATTGCCGGAAGTTCCTGTTTCACCGGTTTTCAGTCTACTAAGGGACTGTTTGATCCCAGTTTGCCTCTAGTGCACCAAGGGAGGTGCTTAACCAAATGTGAGTGCATTTATTACCATATATTCTATCATTTGCCTATACAATACTAGGCCATATTGGTGTTGTTATCTGTTTACACCATCTACAGATTGCTGAGAAGCCACTGGAGGTCAGTCTGCTGGGTGACTGTATATGATCCCAGGCCACTTCTTCTACACCAATAGGGGTGTCTCACCAAATGTGAGTGTGTCATTACACTGATATCTGTTATTTTTGTCAAACAATATTGGGCCATGTGGAGCTTCTGTTCTCTTATGTTGTAAACCTAGGTAGGCTCATATGCTAATTTATAAGCCCTTGAATGCCACCTTTTATCATAGGGCATTTTTACAGTTTTCACAGATAGAGGGCGTTAGTTTAGGTGTGCCATATAGATAACATTGTGCTCACGCACGTGGAGTTACCTAGTAGTAAACACTGATTGGCTAAAATGCAAGTCTGTCGAAAGAACTAAAATAAGGGGGCATTCTGCAGAGCCTTAGAGACAAGGTAAAGTAAATAGTGTATTAATATAACCGTGTTGGTTATGCAAAACTGGGGAATGGGTAATAATGGGATTATCTATCTTTTTAAACAATAACAATTCTGGAGTAGACTGTCCCTTTAAGGTGGACACAAGTCATTTATTAGTTTTAAATAGTTGATTTTGCCTGTTGAAAACACCACCTACGCTGAAAATATGAATACTGCTGCATTCACTGTAGAAATTCTATCGGCTAGATTACGAGTTTTGCGTTATGAGGGGTGCGGTACTAACTTGCAAGTTATTGTCACCGCTCACTTACCTACAGCGCTGGTATTACGGGTTTACAAAAACCCGGCGTTATCAGGCAAGAAGTCAGCGTAAAGCAAAATTGAGATCCATAACGCACTCCAATACCAGCGTTAACAGGCAAGAAGTCAGCGTAGAGCAAAATTATGCTCCATACCGCTCTCCAATACCACCGCTGCTTAAGTCAGCGGTGAGCTGGTTTTACGTGCTCGTGCACGATTTGCCCATAAACATCAATGGGGAGAGCCGGCTGAAAAAAAGTCTAACAACTGCAATAAAGTAGTGTAAAGCTTCGTAACGCAGCCCCATTGATTCCTATAGGGAAACTAAATTTATGTTTACACCTAACACCCTAACATAAACCCTGAGTCTAAACACCCCTAATCTTACACTTATTAACCCCTAATCTGCTGCCCCCAACATCGCTGACACCTACATTATATTTATTAACCCCTAATCTCCCACCCCCAATGTCGCCGCAAACTACCTACACTTATTAACCCCTAATCTGCCGCCACCAACGTCGCCGCCACTATACTAAATTTATTAACCCCTAAACCTAACCCTAAGTCTAACCCTAACACCCACTAACTTTAATGTAATTAAAATAAATCTAAATAAAACCTACTATTAATAACTAAATAATTCCTATTTAAAACTAAATACTTAACTGTAAAATAAACCCTAAGCTAACTACAATATAAGTAATAGTTACATTGTATCTATCTTAGGTTTTATTTTTATTTCACAGGCAAGTTAGTATTTATTTTAACTAGGTAGACTAGTTAGTAAATAGTTATTAACTATTTACTAGCTACCTAGCTAAAATAAAAAAAAAATTACCTGTAAAATAAAACCTAACCTGTTTTACACTAACACCTAACCTTGCACTACAATTAAATCCGTTACCTAAATTAAATACAATTAACTAAATTACAAAAAAAAAACCCCACTAAATTACACAAAGTAAAAAAAGAAATTATCAGATATTTAAACTAATTACACCAAATCTAATAGCCCTATCAAAATAAAAAAAGCCCCCCAAAATTAAAAAAAAACCTAGCCTAAACTAAACTACCAATAGCCTGTAAAAGGGCCTTTTGCGGGGCATCGCCCCAAAGAAATCAGCTCTTTTACCTGTAAACAAAATACAAACAACCCCCCAACAGTAAAACCCACCACCCACACAACCAACCCCCCAAATAAAATCCTAACTAAAAAAACCTAAGCTCCCCATTGCCCTGAAAAGGGCACTTGGATGGGCATTGCCCTTAAAAGGGCATTTAGCTCTTTTTCAAGTGCCCAAACCCTAATCTAAAAATAAAACCCACCCAATAAACCCTTAAAAGACCTAACACTAACCCCCGAAGATCCACTTACAGTTTTGAAGACCGAACATCCATGCTCAACGAAGCCAGAAGTCTTCATCCAAGCGGCAAGAAGTCCTCAATGAAGCCGGGAGAAGTCTTCATCCAAGCCGACAGAAGTGGTCCTCCAGGCGGGCAGAAGTCTTCATCCAGACGGCATCTTCTATCTTCATCCATCCGGCGCAGAGCGGCTCCATCTTCAAGACATCCAGTGTGGAGCATCCTCTTCTTACGACGACTCTTCCAGAATGAAGGTTCCTTTAAATGACGTCATCCAAGATGGCGTCCCTTGAATTCCGATTGGCTGATAGAGTTCTATCAGCCAATCGGAATTAAAGGTGAAAAAAATCGCATTCTATTGGCTGTTCCAATCAGCTGATTTCTTTGGGTAATGCCCCGCAAAAGGCCCTTTTAAGGGCTATTGGTAGTTTAGTTTAGGCTAGGGTTTTTTATTTTGGGGGGGCTGTTTTTATTTTGATAGGGCTATTAGATTAGGTGTAATTAGTTTAAATATCTGATAATTTCTTTTTTTATTTGTGTAATTTAGTGGGGGGGGGTTGTAATTTAGTTAATTGTATTTAATTTAGGTAATTTATTTAATTGTAGTGTAAGGTTAGGTGTTAGTGTAAGACAGGTTAGGTTTTATTTTACAGGTACATTTGAATTTATTTTAGCTAGGTAGCTAGTAAATAGTTAATAACTATTTACTAACTAGTCTACCTAGTTGAAATAAATACAAACTTGCCTGTGAAATAAAAATAAAACCTAAGATAGATACAATGTAACTATTAGTTATATTGTAGCTAGCTTAGGGTTTATTTTACAGGTATATAATTTTAAATAGGAATTATTTAGGTAATGATAGTCGGTTTTATTTAGATTTATTTTAATTATATTTAAGTTAGGGGGTGTTAGGGTTAGGGTTAGGTTTAGGGGTTTATAAATTTAGTATAGTGGCGGCGACGTTGGGGGCGGCAGATTAGGGGTTAATAAATGTAGGTAGGTGGCGGTGATGTTAGGGGCGGCAGATTAGGGGTTAATAATATTTAACTAGTGTTTGCGATGCAGGAGTGCAGCGGTTTAGGGGTTAATATGTTTATTATAGTGGCGGCAATGTCGGGAGCGGCAGATTAGGGGTTAATAATTTTATTTTAGTGTTTGCGATGCAGGATGGCCTCGTTTTAGGGGTTAATAGGTAGTTTATGGGTGTTAGTGTACTTTTTAGCACTTTAGTTATGGGTTTTATGTTACAGCTTTGTAGCATAAAACTCATAACTACTGACTTTTAGTTTACGTTATGGATCTTGACGGTATTGGCTGTACCGCTCACTTTTTGGCCTCCCAGGCAGACTCGTAATACCGGCGCTATGGAAGTCTCATTGAAAAAGGACTTTTTGAAAGCTGCGGTAATTACGTTGCATTACGTACAAAAAAGAGTGCGGTGCAGCTAAACCTGCAAAACCTCGTAATACCAGCGGTAGTGAAAAAGAGCCATAACGCTGCTTTTTCACTCATACCGCAAAACTCATAATCTAGCCGTAGGTTAGCAAGAGGCAGTAAATTTGATCATCCTCTCAGTGGGATGGGAGAGATAGGTAATAAAATGTTAATGTTTAATTGATCTAGCATATTGGCATTTGTGGATACAAAAAGAGATAAGATAATGAGACCTTTGTGTATAAAGAGAGTGATCAGATAAACAGGTCTACTCAAACTATTTAAATAGGTTGTGTTTGCAATGTGCAAAATCATCTATTTCATATACAAAAATAATCATAAATTAGCTCTTTTTAATACAAGTTATATCAATAGATATTGTAAAGGGTAATACTTTGATTATGTTCTAGTTATGTCAAGCCCTTTTAAGTATGGTGAAACATTTATGAGCCAGCAACATTTTACACAGTGATTATTTAGATTGGAGCACATAATCCATTGCATCTGTCTTTAATTTGCCACAGCAAAAAAAGGCCAGGAATTCTTAAGAAAGCAGGGAATTATGTGAATACATTTAACACTATGGGGCCCATTTATCAAGCTCCGGGTAGAGCTTGAGGGCCCGTGTTTCTGGCAAGCCTGCAAGCTCGCCAGAAACACCAGTTATGAAGCAGCGGTCTAAATACCGCTGCTCCATAACCTGTGTGCCTACTCTGAGCAGGCGGACAGACATCGCCGCAATTCAACCCGATCGAGTACATTGATACCCCCTGCTGGTGGCCTATTGGCCGACAATCTGCAGGGGGCGGCTTTTCACCAGCAGCTCACAAGATCTGCTGGTGCAAGTCTGAATACGGAGAGCGTATTGCTCTCCGCATTCAGCGAGGTCTGTCGGACCTGATCCGCACTGTCAGATCAGGTCGGCCAAATTGGTATATTTGCAAACAATGAGTTAATTTTGCTTGTTCCTTTGCCACTCTTTTGTGCTGAATAGAACACTCATCATATTTGACGCACAAAACATAGGTAATACTTATTGTACTTAAATTCATTTCTTGTATTTTTAAACAAGACATTTACCTTATATGTAGTTTTAGAGAGGTAATGAAATAATAATCAAATACTTACCAGCTTACTGACCACTTAGGCCTCTAGTTATCAACGCGTCTACTTTACCTGCCTTCACCGGCCCAATACGCCCGCCTAAGCTCGCCTCACATCACCGCCGCGGACCTGAATACATTCGCCAAAGTTATCAAAAAAGCTGTCAAAAAGCCGTGCACCAAGTACGGGGCGATGAGCAGCGGACTGTGATAATTATCACTCATCCGATCTCGCTGCTCTTCGGCTTTTTGACAGCTTTATTGACAACTTGTCACTAAGCACCCACACTAACTACACTGTTCTACCCCCTATACCGGCGCCCCCGGAGCCCCCCGCAACTAAATAAAGTTAGTAACCCCTAAACCGCCGCTCCTAGACCCCGCCGCAACTCTTATAAATGTATTAACCCCTAAACTGCTGCTCCCGGACCCCGCCGCCACCTACATTATACCTAGTAACCCCTATCCTGCCCCCCCTATACCGCCGCCACCTATAATAAAGTTATTAACCCCTATCCTGCGGATCCTGGACCTCGCCGCACCTAAATAAAATAGTTTAACCCCTAAACCGCCGCTCCCGGACCCCACCGCAACCTATCTTAAACTTATTAACCCCTAATCTGCCGCCCCTACACCGTCGTCACCTATAATAAATGTATTAACCCCTATCATGCCCCCCCTACACCGCCGCCACTGTAATACAATTATTAACCCCTAAACCTAAGTCTAACACTAACCCTAACACCCCCCTAACTTAAATATTAATTAAATAAATCTAAATAATATTTCTCTTATTAACTAAATTAATCCTATTTAAAACGAAATACTTACCTTTAAAATAAACCCTAATATAGCTACAATATAAATAATAATTATATTGTAGCTATCTTAGGATTTATTTTTATTTTACAGGCAACTTTCAATTTATTTTAACTAGGTACAATAGCTATTAAATAGTTATTAACTATTTAATAGCTATCTAGTTAAAATAAAGAGAAATTTACCTGTAAAATAAAAACTAACCTAAGTTACAATTACACCTAACACTACACTATACTTTAATAAATTATTCCTATTTAAAACTAAATACTTACCTGTAAAATAAACCCTAAGATAGCTACAATGTAATTAATAATTACATTGTAGCTATTGTAGGATTTATATTTATTTTACAGGTAACTTTGTATTTATTTTAGCTAGTTAGAATAGTTATTAAATAGTTATTAACTAAAAAATAAAAAAAGCTAAGTTACAAAAAATAATAAAAATAAGTTACAAACATTTAAAAAATATTACAACAAATTTAAGCTACTTACACCTAATCTAAGCCCCCTAATAAAATAACAAAGCCCCCAAAAATAAAAAAATGCCCTACCCTATTCTACATTAAAAAGTAAACAGCTCTTTTGCCTTACCAGCCCTTAAAATGGCCTTTTGCGTGGCATGCCCCAAATAAAACAGCTCTTTTGCCTGTAAAATAAAAATACAACCCCCCCCAACATTAAAACCCACCACCCACATACCCCTACTCTAACCCAAACCCCCTTAAATAAACCTAACACTACCCCCTGAAGATCATCCTACCTTGAGCCGTCTTCAGCCAATAGAATGCGAGCTCAATCTGATTGGCTGATTGGATCAGCCAATCGGATTGAACTTCAATCTGATTGGCTGATTCAATCAGCCAATCAGATTTTTCCTACCTTAATTCCGATTGGCTGATAGAATCCTATCAGCCAATCGGAATTCAAGGGACGCCATCTTGGATGACGTCCCTTAAAGGAACCTTCATTCGTCGTTAGTCCGTTGGGGAAGAAGGATGTTCCGCGTCGGCGGGATGAAGATGGATCCGGAAGAAAGAAGATTGAAGATGCTGCTTGGAAGAAGACATCGCCCGGATGGAAGACCTCTTCAGCGCCGCCTGGATGTTGATTTCAATCGGATGGAAGACTTCTTCAGCGCCCCTTGGATGAAGACTTCTGCCTCTCCAGATCTCCTCTTCGGTTCCATCGGTGGTCAGCTGGCTGAAGACGGCTCAAGGTAGGATGATCTTCAGGGGGGTAGTGTTAGGTTTATTTAAGGGGGGTTTGGGTTAGATTAGGGGTATGTGGGTGGTGGGTTTTAATGTTGGGGGGGGGTTGTATTTTTATTTTACAGGCAAAAGAGCTGTTTTCTTTGGGGCATGCCCCACAAAAGGCCCTTTTAAGGGCTGGTAAGGTAATAGAGCTGGTAACTTTTTAATGTAGAATAGGGTAGGGCATTTTTTTATTTTGGGGGGCTTTGTTATTTTATTAGGGGGCTTAGATTAGATGTAAGTAGCTTAAATTTGTTGTAATATTTTTTAAATGTTTGTAACTTATTTTTTTATTTTTTGTAACTTAGCTTTTTTTATTTTTTGTAACTTAGCTTTTTTTATTTTTTGTACTTTAGTTAGTTTATTTAATTGAATTTAATTGTAGTTATTTGTAGCTAATTTATTTAACTAATTTAATGATAGTGTAGTGTTAGGTTTAATTGTAACTTAGGTTAGGATTTATTTTACAGGTAATTTTGTATTTCTTTTAGCCAGGTAGTTATTAAATAGTTAATAACTATTTAATAACTATTCTAACTAGCTAAAATAAATACAAAGTTACCTGTAAAATAAATATAAATCCTACAATAGCTACAATGTAATTATTATTACATTGTAGCTATCTTAGGGTTTATTTTACAGGTAAGTATTTAGTTTTAAATAGGAATAATTTATTAAAGTATAGTGTAGTGCTAGGTGTAATTGTAACTTAGGCTAGTTTTTATTTTACAGGTTAATTTCTCTTTATTTTAACTAAGTAGCTATTAAATAGTTAGTGTTAGACTTAGGTTTAGGGGTTAATAAATTTATTACAGTGGCGGCGGTGTAGGGGAGCAGGATAGGGGTTAATAGATTTATTATAGGTGGCGACGGTGTAGGGGGGCAGATTAGGGGTTAATAAGTTTAAGATAGGTTGCGGTGGGGTCCGGGAGCGGCGGTTTAGGGGTTAAACA